>NC_053131.1:7886923-8059423 GCF_010015445.1 Perca fluviatilis
CTCAATCACTCTCCTTCATGGTCAAATAGCCCTTACACAGCCTGGAGGTGTGTTTGGGGTCATTGTCCTGTTGAAAAATAAATGATGGTCCAACTAAATGCAAACCGGATGGGATGGCATGTCGCTGCAGGATGCTGTGGTAACCATGCTGGTTCAGTATGCCTTCAATTTTGAATAAATCCCCAACAGTGTCCCCAGCAAAGCACCCCCACACCATCATACCTCCTCCTCCATGTTTCACGGTGGGAACCAGGCATGTAGAATCCATCCGTTCACCTTTTCTGCGTTGCACAAAGACACGGCGGTTGGAACCAAAGATCTCAAATTTGGACTCATCAGACCAAAAGCACAGATTTCCACTGGTCTAATGTCCATTCCTTGTGTTTCTTGGCCCAAACAAATCTCTTCTGCTTGTTGCCTCTCCTTAGCAGTGGTTTCCTAGCAGCTATTTGACCATGAAGGCTTGATTCGCGCAGTCTCCTCACAGTTGTTCTAGAGATGTGTCTGCTGCTAGAACTCTGTGTGGCATTCATCTGGTCTCTAATCTGAGCTGCTGTTAACTTGCGATTTCTGAGGCTGGTGACTCGGATGAACTTATCTTCAGCAGCACAGGTGACTCTTGGTCTTCCTTTCCTGGAGCGGTCCTCATGTGAGCCAGTTTCGTTGTAGTGCTTGATGGTTTTTAAAAGTTTTTGTAATTTTCCTGACTGACTGACCTTCATTTGTTAAAGTAATGATGGCCACTCATTTCTCTTTACTTAGATGATTGGTTCTTGCCATAATATGAATTCTAACAGCTGTCCAATAGGGCTGTCGGCTGTGTATCAACCTGACTTCTGCACAACACAACTGATGGTCCCAACCCCATTAATAAGGGAAAAACTTCCACTAATTAACCCTGACAAGGCACACCTGTGAAGTGAAAACCATTTCAGGTGACTACCTCATGAAGCTCATTGAGAGAACACCAAGGGTTTGCAGCGCTAACAAAAAAGCAAAGGGTGGCTACTTTGAGGAATCTAAAATATAAGACATGTTTTCAGTTATTTCACACTTTTTTGTTAAGTACATAATTCCATATGTGTTCATTCATAGTTTTGATGCCTTCAGTGAGAATCTACAATGTAAACAGTCATGAAAATAAAGAAAACGCATTGAATGAGAAGGTGTGTCCAAACCTTTGGCCTGTACTGTATGCAGAAACCACCAAGCCAAATTTCTTTGTAAGTGTTACTTACTTGCCAATAAATCCTTTTCTGATTAAATTGCATTGTATTTAGATTGCATTCTTGCAATGCATTTTTTGCACGCACAAAAAATACCAATAGGAACAGTGTCCATATGCAGAAGCCTATATTGAGGTATATGAGGTCTCACCCAAGATGCTGAAACTGCCAATAATCACTTTTTGTAAAATCATCTTAAAGGTCCTATGATATGCTGCTTTTTGGATGCTTATAGACCTCAGTGGTCCCCTAATACTGTGTCTGAAGTCTCTTTCCCTAAATTCAGCCTTGATGTAGAATTACAACCACTAGAGCCAGTCCCACAATGAGCTTTCCTTAGTATGTGCCATTCCTGTGTCTGTAGCTTTAAATGCTATTGAGGAGGAGAGAGGGGGGGCAAGGTGGAGGGTGGGGGTGTGGCCTTGACCAAATGCCATGCTTCGCTCGTTTGAAAGCCATGATGTCTCTCTCTCATGGGCGGGCCAAATTCTCTGGGTGGGCAAAGCAGAGAAAGGGGAGGTAACCTTTCCCCTTATGACATCATAAAGGGAAGATTCCAGATCAGCCCATCTGAGCTTTCATTTTCTCAAGGCAGAGCAGGATACCCAGGGCTCGGTTTACACCTATCACCATTTCTAGCCACTGGGGGACCATAGGCAGGCTGGGAGAACTCATATTAATGTTAAAAAAAACTCATGCTCATGTTCATGCTGTGGGACCTTTAAAGACACACTGATAATCCTTCTGGTATGTGGGGCTGTTATATACACCACACGTTTTTTGGTTTGTGCGTGCACTGTGTAATGTTTGTGCACAACATACAGTGCAATGGACAAGCTTATAATTGGATAATCATGTGTGACCTATTGTAATTGCAAAAGATGTATGTCAGATGTACTTGCTTGTTCCAGATTGGCTGACGTTTTCCTGCTGGATTTACTGGAATAAAAGAAGAAAATAATGTCCTCTTCTCTGTGAGTGTTGTGATCTCAGCATTATGTAACTTGAAACGTTATTAAATCACACAAAAAGTGAAACTTTCTGCTGGCATCAATAAATGTACATACTTAAGAAGAGTGTTTGTCTGTATAAAAGGTGAGTATCTTTTTTTCTAGTCTAAACTTCACCCAAAGGTCAGGCAGAAGTAAGTGATATGAAAAATGAGAAGGAATATACAATAACTGAGCATAAAACATATATGCTACAACATTTTTCTCTGGAGTTGAGATCCACTATACACAATTGTCAAGAAATATTTTAATCTAAAAAAGTACAGCCATTACAGAATTTAAAGTGAAAAAAGTATCTATCAAAGAAAAAGATGACTCCAGATAGATGTAAAACAAACACAGCAACAGAGGGAACAAGCTGCTGGAGAGGATGCGGTGAGAGAAAAGCAAATCAGATATTGTTTTGCTCAGTAATTCAGGTGTTGTGGCAAAAGGTAATATTAAACATATACTTGACATTACAGTTCCACTCACACCTGGAAATCTTTTGGGTATTAATACAAACCTCAAGATCAATGCTAGGGACAGATACATATTTAAAATGCTCAGTTTAACAGCACTGAAGCAAATGACAGGCTGTGGAAACAAGCCAAATCCCCAGATCTTCAAGCATGAACAAACATGGAAAAGCTCACTCTAACAGTCAGAAATCAAACAGAAACAATTTAATAAATTGTATCCAGAGCATATAGTTAGAAGAATAAATAATCTTGCTAATAAATGCATACTGTAGATGGATATGCATGCACGCATGCGCACGCACGCACGCACACACACACACACACACACACATACACACACACACACACACACACAGGTTTGTGGCACTATCTTTGTGGGGACCCGTCATTGACATAATGCATTCCCTAGCCCCTTACTCTAACCTTAACCATCACAACTAAATGCCTAACCTTAACCCTTACCCTCACCCTAACCATAAGCTAATTCTATCCCTAATCCTAAAACCAATTCTTAACCCTCAAACAGCCCTTTAAACTTGTGGGGTCCAGCATTTTGGCCCCACAAAGCTGTCAGGACCCTACAAGTATAGCCTACTGTACTACTGGTTTTTGGACCCCATGAATATAGTTAAAAAAGCCCACACACACACACACACACACACACATACAGTGGAGCTGCCCCCTCTTTTCTTTTTTTTGTGTGTGCGTTTTGTTGCTGTCTTTTTTTTCTCTTTCCTGTTGTGTGATGTGTTCCCCCTGTTCCCCCTTGGTGTTTCTATTGAATGTTAATATGGGAGGAAAAAAAAAGTAGTATGATAAAGAATTTAATGCTTTTTGCACTTGACACTAAGAAAAAAAAGACCCAAAAAAAAGATGTTGTTTTGCATTCCTGTTTTTCATTCCAGGAAACCAGGGAGCAGGAGCAGTGTCAGACTCCCACTTGTGTCCTGCACCATATCTACTTGATTGACATTTCCTGTCTTTCTAGTGGAAGCCTTTAAAAGCTCCCCAGTTGCTGGTTTTGGTTCAGTTAAACCGACATCATGGTGTCAAAGAAGGACTTTCTTGTGGCTGCTGCTGTTTTGGTTTTCGCCCTCATTTCACACAGTGAGTGTATTTTCTTTTAATAGCTGAGGATTCATCTATTTAGATTTGGCTTCTTAGTAATTCATGTTCAATGGTTTATATTAGTATTTTATTATTTTCACTGTAGTTATAGTGTTAAAAAAAGTATTTTTTTGCAAATATGGGCTGGTACTATTCTAAAAATGCTACCTTGTATTTTATTATCTATTCTTTCTGTTCTTCTGTTCTTCTAACTGTAAGCATTTAGCTGATAGCTAGATATGTTTAAATAACAAAGATTCTCTGACATGAGATGCAAAGATTCCTTAATTTTAATGAATATGTTTTGCCAGTGACTCTAAAAAATTGCCACTGTAGGGCAATGTGACTTTGAGCCTTCCCATGACACTATTGTGTATCAGTAACTGTATACCACCATAAATGTTAAAATCAGTGTTGTAGTCTAATGTATTGTAGTGGGTATACTGTTCTGTATATTGGCCAGAATCTGCCTTTGGGGGAGGGGGGTTGGGAAATATATTGGGGAGGTCTGAGTGTCCTCCCCCAGGGAAGTTTTGAGTATCAACGACTTAATTTCCTGTATTCAGATTCACTTTTATGCACCAGTTTATGGTGGAAATACCTTTTATTTAGCCTATGTGAAGAAGAAAAACACAGATGACAATTCAAAATATAGCAAACATTTAATGGAAAGTATGTTGTTGCGTGTCATTGGGCATTTTTAAGTGAATATATGGAAATCCTGGAGCTTTCTTAGTGGGTATACTGCGTATACCTGTGTTTCACGTAGACTACATCACTGGTTAAAAATACTTTATTTTGAAATGTTTCTTTGCGCCTGTGTGTTTTGATCGTTTCAGGCGAGGGTATACTTGGTGGCAGAGAGGCGGCGCCGCACTCTCGGCCCTACATGGCCTCCATCCAGGTGCCAGAAGGAGAGAATCTGAAACACGAGTGTGGAGGGTTTGTGATCGCAGATCAGTGGGTGATGACTGCAGTACACTGTCTGCCAACAGGGTGAGGCCAGTGGTGGAAAAAGGATTCAGATCCTTGACTTAAGTAAAAGTACTAATACCATACTGTAAAAATACTAGTACAAGTAAAAGACCTGTACTCATATCATGCTTTTTGGCTTTTTCCCTTTACTTTATTGTGTTATATATCTTTTTTGTGCATGTTATAGTTTTACAAAGTGAAAAAGCCCAAAGTCCCCCCCCAAAGGGACTTACCATCTCCAACAGAAAACACTGTTCACCAACTGCTCCAAACAGCTCTATTGTAGTCCAGCCTTTACTTCAGAGACAGACGTGGGTCACTTTGTAACACATGTTATAATGCTCACCTAGCTGCTAGCGTAGCACGCCCTCATACTCTGTTTCTGACTGGCTAGTTGTCCTTACCTAGGTACTGAGCATGTGCGACTCCCAACAAAGATGGAACAGAAGTGAGATGCCTCACTCTGTAGCTAAAACATAGAGCTCATCACACAGGGTGAAAAGAGGAGCTGCAGCAATGTGCAGTATAACAAAAATATGGTGTTTTTTTTTTTTTATTAAACCAACTAAATCTGATATATATACCTGATATAACCTCTAAATACAACTATGAGCCTGAACATGAGCATATTATGAGAACTTTAAGTAAAAGTATGTAAGTTTCATCAGGAAAATGGACTTAAAGTGATGGTTCGGAGTAATTCACCCTAGGGTCGTTTGCACCATGACCTCGAGCCAAACACCCCCCCAGAAGCTTTTTTCACCTGGGTCGAACATTGGGAGAGTTAGCGTAGAGTAGCGTTATCAGCTGAATAGCTTAGCGCAGGGGCTAACGGACCCACGTTTAGTATCGTGAGGTTACCCCACTAATAATGCCGAAATGATACAAACGCGTCTACAAGTAAGTACAAATAGGTTATGCTCTCATAAAACGATGGATTGGAAAGTTTGTAAGTACACCAGAAGTTTATGTAAATAACACTTGCCTGCTGGCTTCTGCTCTCTGCTGCTGTTGTTGCTGCTGTAAGACGAGTGCTTAGGGCCGTCTACAAATTACAACACCGAAAAGAGATGCAACAAAAATATTTTTTAATTTAACTTTTTTTTTTTAAGTAAGTGCTGTAGTATAACTAGCAGGAGACAAGTAATAATTGAGTTAAGTTTGGAGACATTACCTTATTTAATCATTAAATTAATAAGTATTTTTGTTGTATCTCTTTTCGGTGTAGTAATTTGTAGACGTCCCTAAGCACTCATCTAACTGCAGGTAGCAGCAGCAACAGAGAGCTGAAGAGAACGAGAGGGTTCATAAAGCTCTGGTGTACTTACAAATTTCTTTCAATCCATCGTTTTCGGAGAGCATAACCTCATAAAACCTACTACTTGTAGACGTTTGGTATCATTTCGGTTATAATTAGGGGGTAGACTAAACATTGAGTCCGTTACAATAGCTATTCAGCCTGATAAGCTTACTATCTCGACCGACAAATTAACTTTCTAAAGAGGGGTGTTTGGCTTGAGGTCATGGTGCAAAGGACCCAAGGGTGAATTACTCCAAACCATCACTTTAAAGTATTAAAAGTAAAAGTCCTAAATGCAGAAAGAAACTGGAAACAATCCAAACAGTTCTGTATTTAATCATCTCATCATTCCAGCTGGACTTCTAGGCCATTATATTGTTGGGTAGTTCAATTTACAATAACACGTCATATTTTATAATCTACATGTCTTTTATGTTCAACAATCTTAATTTGTACAGTAACCAGAAACTAAAGCTGTCAGATGAAGTGGATAGTGGAGTAAAAAGTCCAATATTTCTCTCTGAAATGTAGCGGAGTAAAGTAGAAAGTGGCATGGAAAGAAAAGACTCAAGTAAAGAAACAAGTACCTCAACATGTGTACTTAAAGTACAGTACTTGAGTAAATTCACTTAGTTACATTCCACTGCTGGGTGAGGCTACCTTATTCTAACCACCATGGATGAAGTTTGTTACGTGGGAAGCAGAACGTACAAGACGAAGAAAAATTAGGGCCATGCAGTATTGTTATAAAACAATTCCATCACAATTGGGTTGTGGTTCTTATCCTGTCACATACAGGCATGGCCCCTGTGAGTTGATTCTGAAAGCAGTTATGAGATTTCGGAGAACAAAGTGACATGAAGCAGGGTTCAGTTCATGTTCTAAAGCAGAGATCTTCAACTGGGAGTCCATGATCCAAGGGCCGAAAACGCACGCATACTAGAAATAGGACCGACGCCTATTTTTCACGCGACACGCAATACGAAAAGATGTTTATATGTCATTTTGACACGAATACATTTAATAAATGACATTTCTCAAGTCTCTAGGTTTTGACATAAATGCAGATATAAATGTAATTTAAGAAAAAAAAAAATTATTATCGATTTTCAAATATTGCACCTGTTATATACTGTAGCATTTTGCCATCAGTACTGCCGACGTAGTCTTTGCTGTGACGTTGTTGCTATTATTTCATTTTATCAATGGGAAACATACATGTGTACAGACAAGGCTAGCAGCAGCAGCAGCAGCGCCGCGTCAGACACGTTTCTGGAGTGTAAAGACATAGAAAACACCACGCAGCCGCCACGCAACTGACACGCAACAGAAACGCCACGCAGGTAGTGTGCAGGAGCCCTTAGGGGGTCCTCAGAGTTAGTGCAGGAGGGCCGCCAAATTACAATGTGTTAAAAAAAATATATACATTAACATGAATCCAACATATTAGCAGCAAATATAAATATCTCCTATTTGTGAAAAAGATAAGAAAGATAAGCTTACTATAGGTAAGGTAGCCAATATAGTAGCCATACAGTTAAGGATTCACTGTGTCTTCCAGATGTTTAACATTAAAACAGGATGTATAAATAATAACCATTTATTTTCATCCATTCGGTCCAGTTTATTAATATGCAACTCAATTGTATACAATATTTCTACTCTACTGTTAGCTGCTGGCTTTATCGTCTATGTTGTATTTTATTGCTTCACCTGCTCTTATTGTACTTACCATTACATTACATGTCATTTAGCTGACACATTTATCCAAAGCGACTTCTAATTTAGTGCTTTCAACCCTGAAGGCGCAAACTCCAGACCAACAAGTAGTAAGTGACAAATAGCCATATGAAAGTGCAGCTTTAAGAGTATATTTACATATATATATATATATATATATATATATATATATATATATATATATACAGTTGTGTTAAAAATAATAGCAGTGTGATTTCAAAAAGTGAATAATGCTCAAAATTCTTTGAATAGTTTTTAATTCCATAATAGCAATGCATTGGGAACACTGCACATTCAATTCTAAATCAAAACATGACCAAAATTGATCAAGTTTCTGTTATACCTTTACAGAAGGTGAAGAAAAAGGAATATTAGGCTGTTCAAAAAAATAGCAGTATATGCATTTTTCTTTACAAACTCAAACATTTACTGAAAAACTGAAAAATGTCTCAAGGGTTTGCTTTACTTTGAATCACTACGCTGATATTTAGTTGCATAACCATTATTTCTGAGAATTGCTTCACATCTGTGCATGGAGTCAACAAACTTCTGGCACCTGTGAACAGGTATTCCAGCCCAGGACGATTGAACTACATTCCACAGTTCCTCTGCATTACTGGGTTTTTCCTCAGAAATAGGATTTTTGATGTCAGCCCACAAGTTTTCTATGGGACTGAGGTCTGGGGATTGGGCTGGCCACTCCATAACATCAATCTTTGCTCGCTTACTGGTGTGTTTTGGGTCACTGTCTTGTTGAAAGACCCATTTCAAAGGCATTTCCTCTTCAGCATAAGGCAACATGACCTCTTCAAGTATTTTGATGTATTGAAACTGATCCATGATCCCTGGTATGCGATAAATAGGCCAAACACCACAGTATGAGAAACATCCCCATAACATGATTTTTGCACCACCATGCTTTACTGTCTTCACAGTACTGTGAATTAAGTGCTTTTTTTTTTTTTCAGTCGGAAAAGATGTGTCGGTCCCTGGCCTAAAAAACGTTGAAGACCCCTGTTCTAAAGGTTTAATGAGAAAAACAAGGATTTATACATTTTCTAACAATCGCTCCCTTCACTTTGATGACGTGAGAGTAGATAAAGGCTCCATAGGAGAGGAGGACTGTGTGATTCTCCACATGTGAACGTTCTCTGTGTGCGAGCTGATGTAGCTCAGATTTGGTCTGTGAGTTTTCTTTGGCGGTATTATCATATTTATTTGTTCCGTTTCCATGAATTATTTGGGGATCTGTAGTTTATATTTTTGAGTACAGTATGTGAAACAGAGCATGGAGTTTTATCGTCCCCTTTTTTTGATTTTGATTTTTTTTTTTAAACGTGTATAATGGTATGATTTGGAGATCATAAAGTAAAGTATCATTGTGCTCTTTTCACAGGCCAAATGGAAGGAAAGTAGTGCTGGGTGTCCATTCTCTGAGTGAACCTGAAGAGACCAAGCAGACATTTGATATTTTGGAACTTCACAATCACCCAGGCTTCAGCGCGTCCAATTATGACAATGACATTGCTTTAATCAAGGTAAGTGTATAGATTGTGTCAATTGCCAGTGGTACCGAGGTGTAAATTGTTATGTTATGTTCTCTTTTGGGGAACAAAAAACTCTAATTTTGAAACTAATGTCTATATGATCTTTTTGCAGTTGGATCGTCCATTCAACATCTCTGAAGCTGTGAAAGCAGTGGAATTCCTGCGAGCGGGTGGCACAAACCCCGACACAGATGCAGTGGTGGAGACAGCCGGGTGGGGATCCCTGGATAACCTGGGGTCCAGACCAGACAAGCTCATGGAGGTGTTCATCGAGGTGGTCAACTCCAATCGGTGCAAACGCAGCGACTACTTTGGCAGAAAGTTCACCAATAACATGATATGTGCCCATAAATTATGCCCAGACCCCTGTGATCAACCATATAAGAAAGAAGACACTTGTGATGTAAGTTTAAGTTCTTCTCTTCTACTAAATGTGAATGGTTGTCAACAAATGGGAGAGACGACACATCATGTTAGGGTGACCATGACCAAAGTGATGTAGTTATTTGTCTGTATTAATAGTACACACATTGGATTTTCTTCTCTTTTTCTGTGTTTAAAACTTCAGGGACTAAATGGCTCATATTAAATATTATTTAGCTAATGCTAATATTATTATCCAGCTATTGTTTATTGTGTATTGTTTATTAAGGATCCCCATTAGTCATCACCGTAGTGAAGACTATTCTTCCTGGGGTCCAACACAAGACAAACAGACAAATATTATAGAGCAAAATACATATTGTTATATCAGAACAATGAAAACATCCTGGATTTTATCAAAACAAAAGGCACAGTAGCATGTTTTTCATGTCATAAAAACAACAAAACAGTAACATGAAATAAAATATATGAAAAAAGTTAGTTTCTTTCTGAAGCTGGAAATATTTCACATTAGGATTAAATGTGTGTGTGTGTGTGTGGGGGGGGGGGGGGGCTGTTCCAATATGTTACAGCTCTATAAATTACCATTTATTAAAGACCACTGTTGCTGGACATTGGCCGGGTAAAGCCATAACCGACGGCCAGTCTAGTATCATAACCTGTCATGGGTAGGTAATAGCTGCGAGGACAGGCTGGTGGGTTTGCTTAATGATAATAAATCAGAACTGAAGAATACAGTGTGTCTTTCTGTTGTCCCTCAGGGTGACTCTGGAGGTCCTCTGCTCTACAACGGCATCGCAGTGGGCATCACTTCCAACGGAGGAAAGAAGTGTGGCCAAATTAAAAAGCCTGGAATTTACACCATCATCTCCCACTACACTGAGTGGATTGACAGCACCATGGCCCTGCAGCCCGCTGCAACTGCAGACCAGAGCAATTAAAGAGAATTTTTTTTTTTCTTTCCACCACTTTTGCTTTCCACCACTGAGTCACTTATTATTGTACCTGCTATAAAGGGTTCCAATGCCCATTTGCAACTAATGCATGGCTCTAGAGCAGATGTGTCAAACTGAAGGCCCGCGGGCCAAATCCGGCCCATTGCAAATTTAGATCCGGCCCACCAAACCAAAAGACAGGAAACTGTTTATCAAACTGCAATTATGCGACACTCGGAGCAGAATTTGGCAGATATGCCGACTTTGAGACTCAGAAATTCCCCCAGAAGCAGAGAGTTTTCATATTCAGGCTATGAAAGTGGTTGCTGTGAGTCAGCTGTGTGGTAGCCTGCTTTTAAAAAAACGTAATCATTGTTTTGCTTGATTGGCTCAATTGTACGATGGCTAAAAAAAACTTTAGTTGCTGCCTTTAATTAGGACTTTATGTCGACCAAACTGTAACTGAAAAGACTATATGAGACATGCAATAATACAGTCAAAAATATTTGACTTTTTTGATTAAATATAAGCATGAAAATAAACTGTACATGTCTGGCCCTTGATGTGATTCTCATTTTCCAGTGTGACCCTTGGTGAAGTTGAGTTTGACAGCGCTGCTGGAGAGATATACCTCCAGTATGGCAAATATACATCCACTTGTACTAACAGATTAGCCATCACTTTATAAAGGAATCAATAAAATACAGTTTATCACGTTCACATGTCTGTCTTGAGTTGTTTCTTGGACAATAAGCGT
This sequence comes from Perca fluviatilis, assembly GCF_010015445.1. Lineage (NCBI taxonomy): Eukaryota > Metazoa > Chordata > Actinopteri > Perciformes > Percidae > Perca > Perca fluviatilis. Next base: position 7,898,366 of record NC_053131.1, read on the forward strand.
AAGATGCAGTACACTAACAAAGAGAGATGTGTAAGGATAAACGGATATATTATAGCATACTAATTAACACATATAAGAGTTGCAAAATAATTGCTATAATAAAATCGTAAAAACGTATTGCATCAATCTTGTTTTGGTGCAGTGGAATCAGTTTGTTGGCAACTGAGTCCATCTGAAGGACAGTGTTAAAGAATGTAACTGTTAGGCAATCAGGATTTCAACAAGCAAATCTCATAAATCTGTCAGATACTTCCATACGGGGAAGTCCAAAAGTAAATAAAATCTGCAGCTGTACTTCTTCTTTTCTTCCCCTCTCTGCTCTATGTAGATAAGCACAGCCATAAATAATCCCTAACGTGTTCTGCTCTTCTGTTTAGTTTGGAAAATCCCCACACACCACCACCAATTGTTTTATGCACAATGCTAAAATGTATTAAATATTTCTGATTTGCTAAACAACCTTGACTGGTTGGGCATAAATCTCAATTTTCTTAAAAATAGAATGCATGTGTCATTTACATTTGATGAATATATATGAATATACCGTTTACATAATTAGAAATGTATAGAAAGATAATTCTCTTAAATTGCAAGGGTTTGAGATTTTGTCACTCGGAGCACCTCCAGCGGCAAACCGAGATGACAGCATCTATAAAAGTATATATATTTGCAGATCCAGTGCAAATTCCCTGCAGGATTGATTCCAGATAGTTGAATAAACTCTTCTCTGGCACCATGTTAAGAAAAATAGGCAAATGATTGCAGGCCTGTATTGGATTGAATCACGTTGTATAGGTGTTGCATCTATTGCAGGGATCTTCAAAAGGGAGTCTCCAAATTATTGTAAAGTTTTTTTAAATCGTAACATAAATCCAACATATTATTAGCAAATATAAATCCCCACTGATGATAGGCTTACTATCCTATAGGTAAGGTAGTCACTGAAGTAGCCATCCACAGATACAGTAGATCCTAAGGATTCACTGTACCACATGTATGTTTAACATTAAAAGATGATTTACAAATTTCAATAATGACAAGGCTATTTTAATAGCTTTGTATTCTATGCAAAAAATGTATGTATAAAGGCTTTGGGCCACCCTACACGTAATTCTAGCCCAAGTTTAATATGCACCTTAATTTTCTACAATATATTTAGTAGGGGGTCCCTGCTCCGTATCTCTTTCAGTTAAGGGGTCCTTGGCTTAAAAAACGTTAAAGACCCCTGAATTATTGTGTTAACCCCCCCACCCCACCCCACCGCCTGCGTGTATATAGAAATCAAGGATCTCTTAATAAGTAGTTGCCCTCCAAAGCCCCCTCCTTTCACTCCCCAATTACTTTCTGTCTCCCCACGCTACCAGTTTGTTGATCCCTGAGAACAGGTCTTGTACCTGAAGAAAGCTCAGAGCATTCTGGGACTCAGTGACGTTCAGCTCATAATACCGGCTCCCACAATTCCGGATAAGATCCTGGAGGGTTGCGTGGGCTCCGGCCACGTGGTCGTTGATCCTGTGAGCCCTGTGCTGGCTGCCGTCAAAGCGAACGAGGAGCACCACGGGGTGCTCTGCAAAGTCCCCACTTGGAGCACCAGCAGAAAGACGTGGGGTCCAGGTAAGGACCAGTCCTTGACCAGTTCCAGAATGTCTTCTCCGTCCTCATGCCACAGCTCAGGGGGCGTCCACCAAAACGAATGGCCTCCCTGTTGCAAACACCTGCTTTCCCTCACAAAACAAGGTGGGCTGAGCGGGGGTCTTGACTAGACTCATTCATTGAGTATTGATTACCTGCTCTCTCTAGAATTACATTTAGAACAGAAGCCCTCCCGCTGCCAGAAAGAAGAAAAAAGATTAAAGATTAGAATTTTAAATATTTTAACAAAAGGTAGAAAATAAGAATACCCACTGGCTTTATTATATTTGTAGTATATATTGTAGATTTGACATTGTTTGGCATTCTGTGGACAGCAAAGGAATTTCATTGTACAGGGAAACATGTTTACCTTACTGTGCATATGACAATAAAACTTTGAAATTGAAATTGTAAACCCATTTCTGGCTACCACTAAAGCATTTTTGTTGTATTCATAAAATGTATTGTGTCATATGCCATGTTGGGGTTGAGCATGAATATTTTCTGACTGTCAAATGCTGTAGATGACGAGTGGTGCCTGCCCATCTCAATGTGTGACTGTATCACCCCCTAGTGGGAGAGGTAATGTCAAGTGGACATTTTTCTAAATGAATGGATACTTTTCTAAATAATGTGTTTTCTAGTGTCTCACATGAAATGAAAGTTGATCCAGTAAACCTGTCACCTGTCCTGTTCCAGTAACCACTGTACTGCATTATGTATGTGTACAGATGTAAATGTTTGGAGTACAGGAAACTTGAAGCGACTGAAACACAAGTCTTACCATCAGTGGCACTGATCTGCAGCTGCACCGTGGCTCTGTGGCCTATCACAGCCTCCGCCAGGCTCTCTCTCTCTTTGTCTCATATTGCTTTCTTTCAGCTGCCTCCTCCTTTCTTTCCTCTGCATGTTTTGCCCTCAGCTGCTCCATCTCTGTGGCTCTTGGAAATTGATTTATTTGAAACAGGGACAGTGCACAAATAAACATTAAACTTGTTAAACAAGAGAATATGTCTTGGGCCAGGTTATAGCAACAATTGCTAATTTCCACCTGTAGTCCTCTTCTCTCCTCCTGTTGTTGAACCAGTTGCTTGAACGCCTGCTCCTTCTCCTTGACCTCTTCACGGCTGAGTCTTCTGTGCTCATTTTCTCAGCTTCACGCGGCATGGTTTCCGCGTAGCCAGTCCCACCGTTTTCAGCCAGCATGTAGTCCACCGTCTCGAGCAGAGCAAGCAGCTTGTCTCTCGCTGCAGATGATGAGATAGGGCGGTATCTTCCATCGCACATTTTTATCAACTCCAGGAGGGCATCATCCAACCTTTCCATCTTCCAGAGAGATAACCACCAGGTATTTTAAAGCCTCAGCTCCAAAGTGTGCCTGCAGTATATCTACCATTCTTCTTTCCCTCTGTGTGTAATGTCCACCTCGGATCAGCAGCAGAAATGTACTGATTCCATCTGTGCAAGACTTAAAGCAGCCATCTATTGCCTGGCTGATGCCCTCCTCTGTCATGTCGTGGTTTAAACCTGCGTAAAGAATGCTGACCAAGCGACCATCCACTGTCAAGTCGCACACTTGATTTGATCCCAGATAACTAAAGGTTAACTTGAGAGGTTTATCCCCTAAGCTATCCTGTTGCAGAGCCTTTAAATATAGGACCATTCCTCCACTGTGGATATGACCACCATCATCTGCTTGGTGGTAGTTTTAGCGTCTGCCAAACAACACAGTAATGACTTGTCAATGAATTGTAATTAATATTGAGTGCACGCACACACCAAGTTATAGTCGGTATTACCATGTTTTTTTAATAGTAGCTAACACTTTTTCTTATAATATGACCGCATGTGTTATTTCCGGGCCTTGCAAACATTGCCCTTGTATTGCAAATTAAATTAGCATTGAATGTGTAGGAAAACACAAATGTATGTAAAAAAAGAATGACTTAGTGAGTGATATGTCTTCAGGTACTCTCATACAGGTCTGCTTTAAGATCCTTGCCAGCTCAAGACAACACCTGAAACAGGGTTACACATAAGATGCTTCCTGAATACAACATTTCATGTGTGACCCCCAGTTTTGATTTCGATGAAGTGCATTCCACAGCACAACCTTGAATAAACAATATACTTGTCCTGTGCATCTCCCTCATTCTTCACATCATGCTTGAGTTCTACAAAATAACTCTGTCCCATTATCTGTTAAGCAGTAGGCCTACCAATACCTTTAAACCGAGATTCTGTGTTCATGCCAAACTGTAAAACACTCTCTTTTCTCACACACACACACACACACACACACACACACACACACACACACACACACACACACACACACACACCCACGCAAATAGAAGTACCATTGTGTACCTATAAGGATACAAATGCTTGTCGAGGGAGAGGTACCCTTTTGACAGACAATTGTGTACCTTTCAGTACCGGTACATTTTTGTACCTTATTTAATTCTACCACTTGAAACTGTGTACCCCTGTGTCTTGCTTTCCCACAATGTGAGTACATTTTTAATATGCCAGTGTTTCAAAAGTCATTTTTGAGGTGAACATTTTTAAACTGAACCAATATGGGAATTTGAAAACTCCTAATAAGTCAGCCTGATTCAGTTTCCTTTTCCTACCTGACTCTATTAAGTTGCTGCCCTCTGCATAATATCCTAAAGCCTGTCTGAGAGGCATCCTGTGATTGTTCCTTGTCTGCATTATTGCTGAATCAGCTTCACTGCAGACATCCATCACATCTTAGTGATATGAGTGACATCCAAGATTAAATGTGAGCCAACGTCCAGTAAAACTGTAAATTTCTCACAAAAGATAATAATCTTTCTGATGAATTAGCTCCTCGATTGCTTTCTTAATCGTCATATTAAGAAACGAAAAAGAAAACAAGAAAACAAGTACAGCATGAAATTAATAATTAATGTATTGCAATTTTGGTATAAACATAGAAGGAGTTCCCCTACATACACTGAGATTACTGAGCGATTGCACCATCCCTGTGATACTGAGCGCGGCTGCCTGCCGCTATCAAAAAACGGCCGAAAACAAGGCAGTACGACAGCTTAAAATGGGGGAAACAGTCTGGTAAATTCTGATAGATATTTTTTGTTGTTAAACGCTTAATTCAGCAAGTACAGAATATGGTGCTACATAAAGCATCTTTTTAGGAAATTATAATAATTAGTGCTAATATTTTTACTATTTCCCCCAAGTATTATATTGATACTCTGGACGCCCCTAAATATCAAATGGTTTGCTCCGTTGCTATGCTATCTTGTGTAGACATTCTCCAGGGTGATGATGAAGATGTAGCTAGTTATTCAGCCTGAAAATACATAACATTAACGTTGTTCGGTTTGAAACGTAAATTGTATGTAACGTAACCACAATTGCAATGGCCGGTATAAGGAGAGTTAACGGGAAATTATCGGGAATCAACCCAGCTGTCAGGTAATGTTAATATCGAATCATGTATACAGAAAACGCCTCAGTGAAGCTGTCAAGCTAACATTAACCTAGCAAACGTTAGCGCAAGCCGTTATTCGTCGACGTTTTAACGTCAGTTATAATTAGTTAACCGGCACTAGTATCAGTAATTCTAACGTTAGCAATGATTCTAGACAGCTATAGCTAGGTTACATTGTCAGTATTAATCAGCTGGTTAAGCTATGATACACATTCATTTAGCTAACGTTAACGGTGCTATTCCTAGATATTCCCTGCACATCACTCAGTCAAGTATCTAGCTAGCTACGTTAGTAGTGACGTAGCTAAGCTAACATTAAACCGTTTGGCTCAACATTCACCTAAAGTCAATGTTAGTAACTATGAAGCCATGATATTATTTTTATTGTGATATTTTTCAGTTGCTGTCGCCTGTGTCAGGTTCAGTCTCTGCTTTGTGAAGGTGGCACTGCCACTCCTGATGGCATCTTGTGCTCTCTTGGTATGTTGGGTTGCAAGCTTTTAAAAAAAATCTGTAACCTTTATATCTTTATTTGGCCTGGTTAACCGCACTACTAAGGCTGGAGGTAGAACTTTTTCAGAACAGATGGTGAATCATTGTTTTTGTATATTTTAGGAATTGACAGCAGATATAATGATGGGTGCACTGAGCTGGCGAAGTATCTGTTCTATGGACTATATGGAAGAAATCAGCTGAATCTGGAACATGTCCTTGAGGAATTTCCTGAAGAAATGCTGGATGGTGAGTTTTTCAAGTGTTGTTCACAGTGTTGCAATCATATTTTGTGCCTGCATTAGTTTTTTTATATATTCTTTCTGACACAATGCTTGTCTGTTTTCCAGATGTAATCCTGTTGATCAAGGCAGAGTGTGTTCATCTGTACTGCAACCCAATGAACTACAGTTACCTGTTGCCCTACGTGTCCCACTGGAGGAACTTGCATCTTTACTGCATGACAAAGGCAGAGGTATAAAAGCCCCCTCACTCCCTTAACAGGCTTATCATTTATTTTAATTATAGTTCCTGTATTCATGTAGGAGTAGGAACTGATTTATTGTAGCACTTGATGTATCCACCTAGCTGCGATTTTAACCAGCCAAATGCTGGTGAAATATGCAATTGGCTGGTAGATGTGCTTCACTCACCAGCCAAAAAAACAATGGTAATCAATTGAGTGGCTGGTAAAATTTGATCGTTCACTAGCCATTTGGCTGGTGGACGAAAAACATTTTGAACCCCGCTTGCAGGTTACTATTAATTTTTTTCAGACATTTGCCTATTAGACCTGTGTGCTTATATGTTACACCTTGTCTACACAGGCTGCACAGTGAAAGCAGCACATTCACTTTCACCAATGACATAGTGTTTTCTAGTTTTATCACTGTACCTGCAATGTGTGCACAGGTGTATAGGCCTTTTTAAGGGAATGATTTCCATTGCTGAAAATTGTAAATATGGCCATTTGTAGCAGTGTTTGTAATTGTCATTCCATCCTGAGATTGAGTCCTTTTCTAAGTTGTCTGCCATGTACTTTTCCCACATCCACACACAGTATGAAGATGAGGAAGCAGCAGAGGAATTCAAAATCTCCAGTTTCGTCACAATGGTGCAGGACTGCTATCGTATTGGAGTACCATACAGCTCCCAAGGTACATTATCACATTTTAATCTCCACATTCATTCACTACACATATGTTAAAGAGATAGTGAAAAGCATTCACAAACGTGACATTACATCTCTCAGTAAGCCGGAATACAATGTAGTTTCACCTTCTTAACAGCACATACTTTTAAAATATAATTACAACAACAACACAGGTAATTGTACATGTACTTGCTCTACTGTTACTTTTAGGACACATCCAGAGGTTTGATATGTTTATGATGGAAAAGTGGCCCCTGATTCAAGCTTTTGCCCTGGAAGGCATCGGTGGAGGAAGCTTTTTTACCATGAAATACAAGGTACCTTCAAGGAAAAAAAAATAAACTAAAATATTTCTTAAGCTCTGAAGTGTTGCAAAATTGAAATACATTTCATATAAAAAGTATTTGTAGCACTACGTTGTACTTGTGGCCCTACACTTCTTGTTTCAGCTTGTTTTATATATTCCTGTTTTCCCAGCTAATGGACATGAGTGAGAAGCTGTGGCAGGTTTACAACAGACTCGACCCAGTGTCCCTGGATAATCTCCTCACAGAGGTAAGACTCAGCCTCTTTTTTTCATCTTAAAAAAAAAAGGTTTGGCAAGTGTTTCAAATACGTTTATTTGTCATCTTGATGTATGTGTGTATATTAGAGCTGTCAGTCTTCCTCTATAATACCATTCAAATTTAATTTATTTTTTTAAATATTCAAATAATATTTGAATATTAAATGCTCAAATGCAGCCTGTTATTAACATGTACTACACTGCTCAGGCATTGTCAATACAACTATAAGCATGTGGTTGTTGTTACACGTTCTGTCCACTAGAGGGACTTCCATCATCAGCCTCGCCTTAAAGGGGATCTACGTCATGGCGCATTGCATTTCTGGCACACCGCTCTCTGTTTACATTATATCCCACATCGAGCACACAGCGACAAACACAAATCAACAGAGAACTCTATAATGAAACATTATCTAACAAGTGTATTGAAGCAGCTTTGTTGTAAAGGCTAACGTTGCTCGGTTAGCACAATGACATCACGTTAGAAAGCACAGCCGAAACGATTTGTCATAAAGTAAACAATAGTGTTAGCCACAATGCTAACGGCATTGATAACAAAGCCAAATGGTGCTGTCACTACTATTTTAGTGATTTATAAGCAACCTGTTTCTTGCAGATTGTCACGTTACTGAGAATACAGCTGTTAGAAGGTAATATATGAAGTTGAAGCTAACTCTGACAGCTGTAGGGCAGCTAACATTAACTTTAGCTGTCTCCATGAAACTCCCAGCTAAGCTCCTATAACCCGCGATGCAGTTAGGTAACACAAACAAGCTAACTATTGATAACATTAGCATTTTGGCTTGATGGATGTCGATTTTAAAGTCATGTTAAAACTATTTCCTATCCTTCTTCCGATTTCCAGCCGCAGCCTGTCACTCCCCTTGTACTAACATTACTCGGTACATAGCGTTAGCTTACAATGCCTTGTGTTTCTCACTCTCGTAACTTATTGTTCATCAGGCATGAGAAGAAGGAGATTAGCAAACGTTAGCCAACCTATTAAAAAAATAAAATAAAATGACATACAAATAGTAATTTCAGCATTCGAATAGTATTGATTTTTTTACTATTCGAATTATATTTGACTTTCGGAATTCATTCCAACAGCCCTAGTGTGTGTGTGTGTGTGTGTGTGTGTGTGTGTGTGTGTGTGTGTGTGTGTGTGTGTGTGTGTGTGTGTGTGTGTGTGTGTGTGTGTGTGTGTGTGTGTGTGTGTGTGTGTGTGTGTGTGTGTGTGTGTGTGTCACATCAAATATTCCAGAGACTGGGGCTTCCATGAATATTCAGCTCATCATTTAACAATTTAAACATTTGTTCCAAGAAAAACGGAATGCTTCAATGTGTTAAAGCACATTAATATCATTAACAATACAAGTTTTATGTTATTATTTTCATTCCAATAACAATGAAATGTAATGTTTGAAGTACTTTTTTACATTATTAATATTTCAATAATAAAATGTGCTTTTCGTAGCAATTTTGTCTGTGCGTTGTCTAAAAAAAAAATATCAGCCTTGGTCATTCGGTAAAACCAATATAGTAAATTTTCAGATTGAATAATGTTTTTAATAACTAAAGGAACTACAATTATACAAATATGAAGCAGATTTGGATATTTTCTTTTCTGTATTTCCCCTTTTTTCATTTCCCTGTGCAATGTTTTACTTGCATGTTGAAGGTTTTAGAGAAGTCCAATGAAATGATTACATTTATGAGATATGTTATTTCATATTTCGTCCGTGTTACACAATATATACTATCTCAACATCAATGTCAAATCAGGTTTGTTCATTAATATTTATCCTCAAATTAATCATTTAAAATACAGTCATGGTCAAAACAAATGACTTTTTTGGTGACAGCTTTTGTCCGTATTGTAAAAAATGACAGAAGCTGTGTTAATTGATTGCATAAACCACAAAATGTCATTGGTAACACTCAAAATTAATTATATCTCCATTTACATTTTTTACACTTTTAGAAACCTTTTTCATTTTCATTTTGGTGTGTTGCAACACACTTATTGTGTTTTTTTTTTTTTTGTTCGAAATAATAATATATAATAAAAGAAAGAAAGAGAGAGAACTTTCACAGTTGTTGAATTTAACCACAAGGCCTACTTGAAACTTTGGAACTTTCTTCTAAAATGTCAAGAAATCTATCGTAGTTATTAATAACGGTCAAGCGATAACGATTTTTTGTTAACATTAATTAATCAAATGAAATAATGTTAAAAGGTACAGTAAAAATGTCCCTATTGTTAAAAGCAGTTGAAGTAAAATAAATAGATTTTAATAATCAAGTGTTTTAGTCAGTCTCAAGTGACATTAATATTTCCTGGCTGACCAATAGTTATATTTAGTATGTGGTATACTGTATCTAGTAAGTGGAAGGTGTTAACATGACCATTCAGTATGATTTACTCTTAATATATGCTGGTATTGTTTGTTGTATTTTAGGACTTGGTTAACTTTGAGAAGCAGTGGAGTGGCTTTTTCTCCAGCATGGACCTGGAGAGCCATCTGTCCATCTTGGAGCTATCTGAAGCACAGGCAGGCGAGGTACGATTATTGCAATATATGTTCCTACAAAAACTAGGTGGAGTGGACGGCAAAAGTGACTGGAAGGAGATCAAGTCAATGTGTGCTTACATGAGTACTTTTGCATTTGTTGTGAACTTTATACTTTGCATGTATGCACGTTTACAACAAATGCACATGCAGAGTATTGCGACTTTGAGTCTGTAAAAGCGCTATATAAATTCAATGTATTATTATTATTATTTTCAAATGGCATTGTTCACTGTCTGTTCTTAGTAGTCAGCAAAGTGTACTGACTGCATAAAGTGTATTCTCATCAATCCATAGGCATTCCGTACATATTACTCTCATGGACTGATCTCAAGCAACATCACAGATAAAAGGTATTCTTCTTATTCAACAGTGTATTAATACTGAAATTATGTTCCTCTGTAGACTTGTGGTTTGAAGAATGGAAAAATACTATAGGGTAATCAAATGTTCCTTTATTTCAGTAAAAGTCAGCAGCCCTTTGTGTTGTTTGGGAAGCATTCCTCCCTCAAGGATTTGGAGAGTTATTCGTTCAACTTTCCCTCCGAGAGTCATCAGGTCCGCAACACAGGACATCTGGGTTCTGCAGCTAGACACATGGTAAAAAGTCTGAAATGGGAAACACTGAACTACTTGCATTACAATAGGGTCCCTATTAATGGCCTGGCACCTGTCAAAGTGGTTAGTATAGTAGAAGAACTGCCAGTGTAAATACTTTTCAGCATTTCAAATTGCATTGCATGTATTTTATCTATTATGTGTGTTTTATGTCTTTTAAACACACATTTTTCAAGTTAAAGAGGAAAACTGTCCTGCAGCACCTCCCTCTGAAGTAATTTGGTACAACCAGTGGTGTTTCAGAGCAGTGTTGACAAATCATCTTAAACATCTCAGGAAACATGATCACTGATCCTATGCAGGGTTTTTTCCCTGGTTAAGGTGCAGCACCAAGCCGTTTTGGGCAGCACCTAAGCCTAATGAATGTATCTAAAAGTAGAGATGCACCGATTACAACTTTCTAGGCCAATTCCGATTTTCTTTGAGTTAGGCCAGCCGATACCGATTTTAGCCAATTCCGATTTCAGTTTTTCTAACCACTTTACAGCACACACAAATATTAGTTTTCTATCTTTTCTTTAATAGAACATTTTGCACAGAACATAGAAAAAATTTTGAACAGATAATGGATCACTATCACATAGAACTATATAAATTACTCCTGGTGTGGGAAATTCACACACATCCAAAGTGCAATGTTAGAACCATTTCCTTCTTTTCACATCCAATATCCAACTGAAAAAATTTGGTTTTTGGTGTGGTCCCTCCACGCCCTACTTTTTCCTTGCAGGTGTTGCATATTGCAAACTTGTTATCTTCTGCACACACGCTGAAGAATTTCCAAACCGCTGACGTGTTGCAAGCTAATTCACGAGGTTCCCTACATGTGCGAGAATAGCGCGGACACACGGCAGAAAAGTTGAGAGAAAGGAAAAAGAGACGCGTCCGTGTGTGCGTGCGTCCTTGAGAACTGTAACTCGTATAACTTATGTTGTCAGTTAATTGTAGCATTCACCGGCATGAAATCGGCATATGTCAGACTGACCTGCCGGTCGGCGGTCATGGCCGAGCATGTGAAAACCGGCCAATTCCGGTCACCGGCCGGTCTATCGGTGCATCTCTATCTAAAGGACTTTTCTCAGATCTAATGATTGAAGTTGGACTTCTTTAGCACGTTTTGTTGTTAAGCTTTTTAAATGTTTTTTATTTATCTGCTCTAGATTTTCCAATGTTTTAGACTCGGATAATAATAATAAGATAACGATAAATAATGATGTGAAAAAGAGACGCCACTGACTACAAAGAGACGCCACATGACCACAGGGACCCAAAACAACCCTAAAGAAAACCAAAATGACCAGCGAGACACAAAACTACCCCAAAGACAACCAAAAAGAGACACAACATGACCACAAAAAGAGAAATTCCCACAAAGAGACTGAATGTATGGGAAAAAATTTTTTTTTATTGAAAAACATTTTCTTGAGGAATGAGGCCAAAGCCCCTCGCCAAATATGCGTCTTCCACAAAACTAGGGAAAACACTGCTATGTTTATTGTGTCATTTGTGAACATGCCATGATTCTATCTAACAAATTCAACACTTTTTTTTGTCCATAGAGTCTGCAGTGTGTGGCTCCCAAAGGACCTCTAGCCTGCTCTCGAACCTATTTCTTTGAGACCACCCACACTCCATACCTTGGTGAGGTTTTACTTTAGAAATTTGTTTATTTAATATTAATCAACTGCACATTTGTTTTTAAAGCATATTTTATTAACCCAGGGGTTCAAGCTATATTAACTAACCCTCTGTCTGAATTGTTTGTGTGAAATGTTACTTTGCATGAAGTCAAATGCAGCGTCCAGAAAGGCCTTGCCTGGGGTTAAGTGTAATATGAGAAGCCTCTGTATTGTTAGTATATCATTTATTTACACTCGCTGTATTTCACCCACAGGAAATCAAAACGCAGAGCAAAAGAAAACGGAAGTCTTGTAAGTGATTTAATTTTGGCTCTAATAATCAATATTTTTTCCTAAAAGCTAGTGGCTGGCCATTGTTAAATGTTAACAATTAAAGAGTTTGTTTACTCTTTTGTTTATAGGCTTTTGTCACAGATATATTCAGCTGCTGTTCAAGCAGTCCTTTCAGGAATCAAATGCTACTCCTGTACCTCCAGCGCTACCAAGGTATGAAAAAAAAGGGCACCTATTTTAACGTGTCTTTCAACATGTACTTTAAAATGACAGAGGCCTATACTACGAAGCAAGATCTGGGGTTACCGAGGTAAGTTCAGATTCAACCCAGGGTTTTGTGTATCACGAAGGTGGATCACTTGTTACCGGGTTACATCGGCATGGTAATTTATGCTGAACACCTAACCTGCTCGAGCTCAGAGATTAACCGGTATGAAAGCACCGCCTACTGACCAATCAATTCTCAATTGATAACGGCTTCACCATTCTTAGAAGATCCGGTGGAACTTGGTGCGCAAGACCGACAAAACCGGTTAACATTCCCTGATGGGTATTTTTTTATGAAAGATATAGATTTTCAGCGTAGGGAATTACATATCTTTGTCAGCTTCTTGAGCCGTATGTTGCCAATGTGACAAATCGGATTGAATTATGTTTTTATATTTATTTTTTATTTGCTCCCAGGATCTCTTACCACTGCCAGGGTTGCAACTGAAATAATAGGCTAAAGCAGCGCCAGTTTATAGAATGTGCAAGTGTAATTATGGTCCGATCGTGTTGTGCCTGACGGGGGCAGTGATATTGATGAGCTGTTTAATTTACGCATTTACAGCGACTGCAATTTTTCACCAGCTTTCCTTACTGGGTTTAGCAGCAGCGACTGTATTGCTTTTCGACTGTATTACATGTCTGTGTTCTTCTTATTTCTGTAGGATTATCGTTTGCTCTTCTTGTGAAAAAAAAAAAATGCAGCTCTTGTCCATGTTTGTGATTGGTCAAATGGTGCAAACACCGCCCCTTTTATGTCAAAGCACTTGTCACTAGTTTGGGAAACCCTGGGTTGATTGAACAAGTTGACAACCACCGTCGTGTCACACCTTATGCTGGACCGCAGTTGTTAAGTTTAGTGAAGCCGGGTAACGGAAATAAATCCAGGGCATGTTGATCTTGCTTAGTATTATAGGCCTCGGATTCATTAAAGCTTGTTACTTTATTACTGCAGGCTAAGGATGTAGCAGAGAACACCTTTCTCATGGCTTTGGACTCGATGAATTTAAGTCTGTACCGCAGTTCTCTCAGGTAAAGTTTGATTTAGATTTTTTTTCTCCTCTGTGTGAGACTTTCAAGCATGAAATATTTTTTTTTATGTATTGTTTGAGGTTTTATTCTGTGTTTTTCTCTCCTCAGGTCCAAATGTGAATTCAGCATTCAAGCAGTGAATATGCAAGGAAGGTAAGTGTTAACAAGAACATTTGCAAGCATTTGTATTTTCTGACACAGCTCCTTGAAAATTCAATTCTCTTATTTGAAAAGGAAAAAAAACATACTACATTGATGCTTTAAAAACCTTTTTTGTAAAAATGTGATTTCAGATCTTAAGAGCCTGTTTTATTTTTGTTTTCAGGATCATTCCTCTGACTCATGAAGAAAGCCGTTATGCAGTTAAAACAGTAAGTTAGAGAAGGCTATTGTTTTTTGCTTGACCAAAGGATAACATTGAAATGACTTCATGACTTCAAATGAAAAGTTTTTATTTTATTTTATCTGGATTAATTCCTTTTGTTTTGAAGGCCTCCATGACTGTCCATGACATCCCAGACCTGCAGTGGGATAGGGGCGACCTGGGCTCTGTGGTCTTCTCGGAGTCCTTCTTGGAGTCCAGCATCAACATTCAACAGAAAGGTACAATATTGATTTGATTAGGTCTAATTAGAATCGCTCATTGAGTCCACAAAAGAAATGTGATTTACATAATAAGCAGGACAAATCCACATTTCACCGTTGAAAGAAAAAGGCAAAAGTAATTTTAAAACAACAGAGCACTGGTCTAAAAATAGCCTATTTCCTGTTTTGAGGATCATATTCCTCATTTATCTAGCTTGTTTCTCATCGTTTGGCTTTGTTGTTTGTGCTCAATTTTAAACAAGTGTGTTTCCTCTCCTGCAGATGGCACTGTGTCCTCAGACAGCTGCTACGCCATCCTGACTACAACTGTGCCTCGATATGCCTGCTGGCTGGTATGTGTGGGGCTGAAAATCTATTTCAGATCAATTTGTAGATTTTCTTTACAGTTTAGGTTTCCCAAAACACACATTTTCAGTCTTCTTCTATCCAGAAAGCATGTTGTCAAAAGTCTTGTGGTCATGTTGTTTTTAGATGGAATCTGATGTCAAGCAATCTGAGCAAGCCCAACATCTTGCTAAGGTAAGTTCAGAAGCATCATGTGTCCGCTGCAGTGTATGAATACATGTTTATGTATGTGCATGTGACATCATCACTGAGATTATGTGTTTTAAACAGAAAGAGGAAGGCACGTGTTTGGGAACTGCTCTGACTGTAGCAGATGCTGCATATGTGTTCTCCAGCAGCCAGCTCTCCACACCTGAAGAAGGTGACACTCTCCATTAATAATAACATCTCTGCCATGTAGTTGATATTTATATACAGTAACTAGTATATAAGTTACTATGCTGCTGTGTAATCTTTGATTCTTAGATTTCTAACTCAGCCTGAAATCAATTGTCAAAGTCAACTTTACACCACCCTGTGAATAAGGCTATGGTTAAAAGTATATTTTATTGTTGGGTGAGGCTATTTGCACCCCTGGTACAATTAGCAGTGTATGCTATTTGCACCCTGCTGCAATTAGAAGTGCTATTCGTACCCTGGTGCAATTAGAAATGAATGCTATTCGTACCCCGCTGGTGCACACAGCAATGTGTTCTATTAATACCCCATCTGGTACAAATACATGCTATTTGCACCCCTGTGCATTTACAGTACCTTGGCATATAGTTACACACAGTTATCCATACTACTCATGTATTACACCTTTTTGGAATATTATTGCCCTGACATTGTTACCCTAACCATAACCAATCCCACTCCTGTTGCCAAAACCTAACCAACCCAACCAGAGCAGGCATATTCATGAGTCTTCCCCTACCACCCTGCACCGCGTTCGCGGGCCCTGACTTGCGCAATTGCATGCAAATTATCCAATCCAAAATTAAAAAAATAAGATTGCCTCACAGTGGAATCGAACTCCAAAATCCAATATCATAGGTAAACGTACTAACCACTCACCTAACAGTTCTTATGGAATGTTGTATAACTATTTACCACTTGGTTTCTTCAAGCCTCGGTTGCTAGGTAACGGTACTGTATACAAAAAATAGGTACTAGCTAACAAACTAACGGTTGTATGCTTTCACTGAAGACAGAAAGCGCAACTGTAGTATCCATTTTCCGCTAGAAATTAAATTGTTATAAACTTTAGAGACAAAACTTTGCCAGTTTTTGCATTCACGGAAGATGAACGTCCGCCATGATTTCGGTGCACGCGAGCAACGTTTTTTTGTTGTTACGTCACAGGGTCTGAATAGCTCAGCTGTGTGGCCGAGGCTATTCGTACCGGGGGTGCAAATAGACACTCCGTTTATTGTTTCACCGTATTCATTTGTGTTTGATTGTGACATTTACAAGATATTTTTTCATATATTTTGGCCAATGTCATCCCTTATGTGACAATGAGTTCGATAATTTTTAAAAAATATTTCTTTAAATGTTGATCCTAGGAAAAATAATTTTCTTCTCTGAGGGACTCCTGTATATCCATTCTCAATACGGAACCTTTACCCTGTCCAAGGATCACATCAGCACCATCAAGTTCTATGATCCGGTAATATTTACAGTTCTATCACATAAATGATCACATATATATACTTTTCTACTTGGGCTGAACAATTTGGGGGGAAAAATCTAATAAGCGATTTTCCTGCCAGATGTTACGATTACATTTTTTTTTTTGCTAAAATATTGCAGCTTCTACGATTATGTTAAAAATAAGGTGATAAAAAATAAATGAAAGAGCCACTTAAAAAATAGGACATTTCTGCAAACAATCTGTGATATGTAACATTATTCCAGCATTTATCTTTATGAAAAAAAAAACTGTAAATATAATAATGGAAAGAGGAATAAAAAATGTTAAACCAAATGTTAGACCAAACATTCAGTGAAATATTTCACATTCGATTAATCACTGTCTTCACAATTAAATAATCACTTTCTTTCAAATCGCGATTTTGATTTCAAAACGAGTAATTGTTCAGCCCTGTTTTCGACCCAAGATCTATTTTGTTGTCACATTAAAGACAGTTCTTTACTTGGTTCCCTATACAATTGTGGTAAAACATATAATATGGATCCATGTGCAATAAAATTTCTGGTTCCAACTTGTATACAATTTCTGTGTCTTCTTATTAACAGGACTCCAGTGCTGTGGCATCTCTGCTTGTGGAGTATGAGAGCAGCGTGCTCCCACACCTTCCGTTCCCTCTCCACAGCGCCGACCATTGTCTGGTCTTTGCTCTTCAGCCCAGGTCAAAGAGCCACAGGGCCTTCTACTCCAAGGTACGGTCTTTAGCCGGTGACTCTGACAGGGTTTGAGTCTGAAGAGGTACACATGGGGCATCTGATAGATCACAAATCTGGCCCCTTGCAAATTTAGATCCGGCCCCTATATCAATTTAAGTACACAATAACTTTTTTTTTGCCCATGTAGTTTTTGTTTTTGTTTGGCACATTTTCCAACATTTTTGACACTTTTCGCAAAGTTGTTTTTTACTTTTTTGGGTATTTCTGTTGCTTTTTATTTTATTTTTTTTACTTTTTTTTATGCTTATTCTGGCATTTTCTTCGACATTTTTGACGACCAAACTATAAGTGACAGGCTATATGAGACATCCATAATACATACAAGCAATAAACTATACATGTTTGGCCCTTGATGTGATTCTCATTTTCCAGTGTGGCCCTTAATGAAACTGAGTTGGACACCGTGATTCAGTCTCTACATCGTGCCTGTATAACATTAATCTAAGGATTTATTTATTGCAGTGGTAAATGTAGTAAGAATCAAATCGAGACAAAAGCATCCCAGCACTAATGTTTATCCCAGTTTATCAGATGTTCTTTCAGGTTTTGCTACGACTAAATTCTATACAGTAATTTTCAAAAAATACATGTGAAGTATTTATGACACATTTCTTTTTTTTTTTTGAGGTATGAGTTGTGAATGAAATTATTGTATAACTTCTTCTTCACTTTAAGCTCATTAAAGATACAGCTCCAGTTATATGAACCTTATCTCTCTGCAGGTGTTGTCAGTGTGGCAAAACTCTAAATCTGGACTCGCTCTGCAAATGGTGGACCAGAAGCACCTGACCTGCAACCAGAAAAACATGTAAGAAAACTGTATCGTCTTTACAACTTAAGATTAGTTGTCTGTATGCTAGATTCCATTAGAAATCTAATTTGATCCAATAATATCAATGAAAAACAAATCAAACCAAATACGCATAGGTTTTTGATAAATTCTGACACAATGTTGTTGAATTTTGCCAATTTGTTTTAGAAAAAGTGACGAAAAAACAACAAAATTTGAATATGTTTTACCAAGCCCCTTTCTTATCATGTCACAAGATTTTGAGATTGTGATTCTGTTAAAACAATGAATCAGTCGTCTGATGCTATAAGGTAGGTATGTAAGGTATGTCCATTGAATCACAACAAAGAAATTGTAATGACTTTATTTTCCTCTCAGGCACACCAAACTGCAGAAGCTACATGACAGTCAGGAGCCGCCCGTGGCCAAACGCAGGGGCAGCCTAAAGACCTCATACTGCCAGCTGCCAGAGCAGGACATGTTAGTACACACTCAAGTCACTCAGTACAGTGCTTCACAGTTTGACCAAACAAGTAATAAAACCTGATGCTAGGTATTGCTTCATCGTGTGTATGTCTTCCCAAAATAGCATCTAAGCCTGTGTTTCTTGATGCAGTGTATTCATCACTGGTGACCATCCACACTTTAAAGGTCTTTAAATAAGATAATGAAGCTTCATTATTTGGCCCACAGTGCACACATATTCTTTTTTTTTTGCCATTATAGCTAAAACAAAGACTACCACATGCAAGGATAACTCAACTTCATGGTCTTCCCAAATCTGTCATCTGGTATAATTAGATGTACAACTGTTTTAACCCAAAATAACCCTACCATACAGTGCTCATAAATACAGTATTCATCGCTCTTTTTTGCACAATTGTGTGTGGGGAGTGTGTGGTAGAGCGAGGGAGAAAGTGAGAGAGTGACGGCGATTAGCTTCGGAGCGAGTAGCGACTCTACAGTCATAGTGAGAGAAACAAAGTGTCTCCCCTGTGATTTCTGACCACGGTGGGAAATCTGGAGCAGGAGAAGTTAACCCTCTCCTTGATTTCATGTTGTTTATTGAGAAGGAAATGAGTCGGGGGAAATGCAACGCTACCAAGCCATTTTTCGGGAGTTGCACGTCAGGCTACGGTTAGGCTAGGGTTGTGTCTCCATGTACCTACGTACGTAGCCACGGCGCCGATTTAACGCAGAAGTATAAATCAAGCTTAATGAGAATAAACAACGTGACTGGTACGTCTTAGCTGTAAAATTAAAGCACTCATTTTCGTGCATTACCTTACATACACATGATCGGTCCCAAAATACCTATTTTATGTAGTTGTGCCTGTGAGTTGTGACATCATTTCTGCTTGCTGATTGTTTGGTTCTGGTCTATGCCAGGTTTCTTCAGCACTTTGCTTTGAGTAGTATCGGTCAGGAGCCCATTCTGTATGACCACCTGGGGGTGCTCTTCCCCTCTGCAGAGCTGAGGGATCCAGTTAGCAGTCAGGGAGACAAGGTGAGCATATTAACTTAGGTGCAGTGGATATTCCTCGTTTGTAAAAATGTATACAAGAAAAAGAAAAAAAACCTTCAAAGAATTCTTTCAGATACAATTGAAATCTGATGTGGTCTTTTTTTTTTTGGGTGCGAAAAGGTTGTCATTACCATCATCACTGGACTACCGGGAAGCCATAAGAAGAGACTGTGCAACTTCCTGGTCCAGTTGAATAAGGAACAGGGAAGGTGAGAGAGATTTTAATCCAACAAGGTTTCTTTGGTTTCATTTTTGTTTCTGTTCCATTTGTTGCTCTTTCTAATCTCACATGTGTTATGGCTATTTCATAGTAATGAGAATAACAACGCAAACAAAACCAGTACAATTTGATTTTCACTTGATCCATAGGTGGGTGGTGTACCAGCCTGATCCTGACAGCTGCGACAGCTTCTCAGCCTCTCACCTGCAGCAGTATTTGTCCAGCTTCCTGGAGAGCCAGAGAGGCCCAGGAGGCAAACCCCGTCTGTTGGTGCTCTCACCTGGGTAAGAAAGCCCGCCGATCAGCTTGATATAGCTTGGTACTGAAAAGTCAAGACTTCAGTTGATCCAGTAGAGCGGAGCTGAGCTAAATGGTTACATTCCAAAAATACCTTAATTTGAAAATGTTATCTGACATCTATCATTTAATGTCTTGAATACTAACAATTTCATCCCAGTACATAAAACAGATCTTAGCATCTGTACCTTATGAGTCTTTAGAGTATGTTGCGATATTCAAACCTAACAATAACAGTGTTTGAAGAAAATAGAAAAAAGAAAGCACTTAATGAATTTATTGTTGTTTGTCAGTGTGTGAAGTTGACTTATTCATTTGTAAATGTTACTATTTGGACAGATACACAGATGTTCTGGATGTGGTCCAGGCTGTGCTTTTCCACCCTGACCCAGTTGTCCAAGCATGTTTCACCATCGGCGCTGTCACTGCTTGTGTGGACCCCCTCGCCTCCTGTATGGAGCACAGGTGAAATTTCAGTAGACAACTCTCAACTCTGCAGCTGTTAAAGTAAAAAAAAAAAGCACTCCACTCACTGCCACTCCAATCACTCCTGCTATCTGTCTGTATGCTTAGCATTTTCCAAAAACATACATTTTCACTAAAAATAGCTTCCATTTGTTCCTAGCACAGTCAGTTTGCTTATATTTTTTTGTTTGCTACCACTGTATGCAAGTGTAGTTGCATGCAGATGGCAAGTGTATTAAGTCATGTTTTGGCCTATTTTGCAAGTTAAAAAGGCTAAACAAGCTAAAACAGACTAGGAACAGAACCTGACATTCTAGTTGAGGTTTTCACTCAGTTATGCTTTCAAGTAACATATGGACAGTCCAGATGATGACAGACAGGGCCGGATGTTGATAAATTGTTGAAGCACCAGAGGTTTCCAGGACGAGGTTACATGACACTTTTAGCTATTGAAACTCAAGGCTGGGTCCCTTTTTTTACAGAGAGGGATCAGTCCTACATTTAATCTCACTCTCCTTTTGTTACAGGCTTTAGATGTAGCTTACAGAGTTTCTCACTGTCGGAGATTGACTGAGCTGCTCCACATAATATGACATACCACTCTGAGTAATAGGTTGTTTTCCACTAGACAGCCTAGCTGCATTGGCCAGAGATACTTGCATACAGATGAAGTCAGTCTAGATGGTCTAGTTTTTACAACACGCTTGAAAGAAACTACTGCTCCTGTCTTTCTTCGCCAGAATTTTAATTGAAAAGCGAGTAGGTGTTATAACAAATGCTGTAACTAGTTGAAGTATAACAATTTGATTTTGCACAGTCACATTCAGAAATACTAGAGCATATATGCAGGAAGAAAAAATCTACCTGGAAACTCCCACAGTGAAACTCCCAATAAGGTGATTTCTAGCAAGTGGAGATTTAATTCTGAGTTATTATTAATACATCTTAAACCTGTTTTGTATCCTGTGCTATCATCATATTGTCATGAGTCTCCTGTCGAACTCTGAAGTCCTACTTGGCTCAGCAGTGGAAAAATGTACTAATAAGAGGTTTAGTTAGCAATGTGGTTAGCACTGACTTTTCCATGTGAGGCATCTTCAACAAGCCCCCCCTATCACTGTCTGTTGCCAAAGATTGTGTGGAGATGTGTGGACCCCCACTATGGCGCTAATTGGGTGTGGTTAGCCCAGCTTAGGCCTGACCTGCCTGTCAACCCCCACAGCATAGCCCTGTAATCCCCCAGGTCCATGTGCGACCAACACCCCCCTCCTCAGTGAAGCTCATCAGTCAGTCATGAGCCATTCTTTATGATGAATGTAGACAGTTCATTACATCAGGACAGGAAAGATAAATGCCTTTCAAATTGCTGATCCCCCAGCCTGCAGGCTCGCTAAGAGCTGAGGGGAAGGGTCTGTGGTGGCTGGAGGGGCACTTGGCTCAGAAGAGTTATTCCGAGAGTGGTGTATAACAGTAATCGATTTGAGAACTCAGGATAAATTATTTTGAGATTAAATGAGATTATAGAAAAGCTTTCACATTGGTCGGTTGCCAGTCACAGTCATGATGTCACCCTATGAGAAATGCCTCACGATTGATAACTGGATTGCTAGCCTAGGGCCATAACATGGAATTATCCTGTTTATTACTGCACAGCTTTGGCAAGCACCCATTATTCATTCATATCATTTTTGTTAGTGATGATATATGTGGAGCAAGACATGGGTTAAAATAAAAAGAGACTGTGAATTAAATACATAAAAACACAGCTCTTATATGTGTGTCACTCAGGAACACAAAACCCTGTTTTCAACATAATCTATCCACAATGCTGCAGTGACCATCTCAGTCAAACTAAATTTGCATTTGACTGATGGATGGCAGTCAGTACTCTGTACTCAAGTATACTGTATATTTAAAGTGCCAATATTATAAAAAAAACACTTTTTCTAGGATTTGGGGTGTTATTTTGTGTCTCTGGTGCTTCCACACGCATACAAACTTGGAAAAAAATATAGAGATAGGCTTTCTGAATGTGTCCTGACTTCAGTCTCCGGGTGAGCTGGTCAAAATCGGCAGGGCCGTCTACGTCATCGGCCGAAACATTTGACTCACCATTCATAAGCGTCCTGCTGAATTCTCTGAGTCTCAGGTTCTGCAGGAGACTCCCCTCCTTCTTCAGGATCTTATTCTGGTTCGAACATGTATGGTTGAACTACTGCCGCCATGTCCGTAACTTTCACACATAGTTCTATCTAGTCACGTTAGTCTACACTCTCCCCGTTACTAATGTCTGTGCCCAAGCACTGACTAAGTGAGTATCTACTGAGCATGTGCGACTCCCAACAAAGATGGAACAGAAGTGAGATGTCTCACTCTGCAGCTAAAACAGAGAGCTCAACACACAGGGTGAAAAGAGGAGCTGCAGCAATGTGCAGTACAACAAAAATATGGTGTTTTTTGAAAATTAAACCAAGTAAACCTATTCTGGTACAACCTCTAAATACAATTATGAACCTGAAAATGAGCATAATATGAGCACTTAATAACGTAACTTCTTCTGTCCCTTGTCTGTCACTGCAGATTTGCATTTCCTAAGCTGTTGGAGCAGTGCAGTCAAGGTAAGTCCTGTCTGCCTGCCTTCCTGCCTGCCTGTCTGTCTGTCTGTCTGTTGCACAGTTCTGCCCTCCAGTTTTCTGCCAACAAAATACATATAAGGATAAACTTCTTAAACGGAATACTGAGAAAATGTCATATGATATTTATTGATATTGCTAGGTTGTTTTTTTTTTTGCCGTTCAACATAGCCATTCCAAACATATGCCATGCAGTACAATATAGCGTTGTAATGTACAATATAATCATTAAAGGTCAAGAAATGTATGATTTTTGTCAAACTAAGTCAGAGGAGAAGTTGTATATGTATGACAAAAATATTACTCATTGTCACAGTAGTAAATAGCAAAAGAGTAGCAAATTCCACACAAACCAGTGAAGAAGTTACGTATTGTTATTTACAACAATGCTTTGTTAGCTTTTTTTGCCAATTGAGTTGTAGTGCTATGCACCCCAGCAATCTTTGACTGCTTAGGAATGCAAAATTGTAACTTATTGTCAACATATTTTGCAGACATAAGATTTCTTGTGTTTTATTGTGAAAATGCACCTTGAAATATCATACGTTGTAAGTGCATTACATTTGGAGGTTGAGTGAGTTTGTCATTCTGAACTCACAGTGATGGTGGTAAAACACAGTTATTCTCCAACACTATTGTGAGAGCACTACAGCCTATTTTGTCGTTAAAGGTTTTAAATAGTTTCAATGGGGCTGAACTCGAAATACTGAGGAAAAAAAAAAAACAATGGGCTGGGATTACCTCCACACGGCTCTCACAGACCATTCCCCAATACGTGAAATACCTATGTTTTGTCATGGCTAATGGTAATTCAGTCACATCGACAGTAACTTTACATGCAAATAACTTGTCTTGTGGAGAAAACCATCTGAAAGGTCTTTGAAACTCAACTTGCCATTTAAAAGCCTTTTCTTTATCCATTTCTGCTCAATGAGCTTTGTTTCTGCCAGCCACCCACTCACATTCATGGATGTAAAATATGACCCCATCAGTACAGAGAACAGAAGGGGAGAGAGCCGTGCTGTTTAGTGTTTAACTGAGGATCTGTGGACTGCATCCATGGGAATGAATTACAATAGAAATACTGTATATTTGAATGTATTTATCAGTCGCTAAGTGGGTCTGAAAAGTTGCAAAATCTAGCAAGAAAGTCGCCAAGTTGGCAGCACTGTCCACAACGTTACTGCTGCAGCTTCCTGAGTTCCCAAACTATGAAGCGAAATCATAGAAGGCGCGTGAGTTAAAAAATTAGTGGTTTTAAAAGGAATTTGCGTTAACTCGTTGTTAACGTGTTAATTTTGACAGCCCTAATAAAAACCTATAAGGCCAACCAACAATAGGTTCAGCACCCCATTGCCCCAACTGTCACTTCATGTTTAAGAGCACATAGTTCACATTCCATCTTGTATTCTGAAGTTACATTACTGCCATCATCCTTGCCTTCTTTTTGGCTGTAACCAGAAAAATCCCAATTTGGGAAGTCTGCTTGGAGCTGTTAGGATGAGCAAGAAGCAACCACCACAGTTTAATCCGTCACATAATTATTTATTATGCCTTTTTATATCTTAGCAATCATTCTGAAGGAATCAAAAGTAAATTTCCCTAATCATTTAGCTTGCAGCAGTATTACCACTAAACCAAACCCAGTGTGAAATATAGCGTTTCTGCTGTGGCTACACGTACGTGATTTTGTTTTTTCAAGAAAGTGAGCCAGTTTCTCTCGGAATTCATATTTCCTTTTTGCACCTCTTGTATGTCAGGTATTGTGAGTACAGTGGTGTTCACTGGACTGACAGCAGAGCAGAAGCGCCCTCTTATGCAGCATGTTCATCAGTTGGTACGCTCTGCCAACCCCACCGCAGCCTTCATACTGGCAGAGAAAGGAGCTGTCACCAGGTAGGCCCCCACAGAAGCATGATCAGTGCAGTCATTTAACTGCTTTTATCTTTGCCTAAAATATTCAGTATATAGGCTACATTTTATTCCACTTTATGAGTCTGTCTGAATCGTTTGGTTTAGAGCACGGCTCGGTTTGAATAGTAATGTGTCATGAACGTTTCCCAATGCATTCTGTACTTAAAGAATATTTCATTTTTGTAATTAAAACCCCATTATGGATAAAGTATATTTAAGTAGTTATGTGTTTTTTTCATTTTGTATTTGCAATATGTCTCTGAATGTATTTATATCCCATATAATTCTGTATTTTTTTATTTTTTTTTAACTTTTTTTTTTTTATCAATTAGGAATGAAGATGTGAATCTGATATTATCTGATAGCAGCTTCAATGAGCCACAGATGCTGAGAGCGCGTTATGTCCTCTACCCTGGATGGTAAGACCCTCACCCTGGGCCTAATTTACTAACACTAGCGCAGTTTGCGCTGCGTCTGTTTATGCGAGTTCGGTAATACCACCCGCTATGCTTCCACATTTTGCGTAGTATTTATCAACCCTGACACGCATCAGGCAATCAGCGTCTTTCTCCGCCCACTATACCGTAAATTGCGCTGTAGCAAAGCGGTACTTGTGCTATGAT
This sequence comes from Perca fluviatilis, assembly GCF_010015445.1. Classification (NCBI taxonomy): domain Eukaryota; kingdom Metazoa; phylum Chordata; class Actinopteri; order Perciformes; family Percidae; genus Perca; species Perca fluviatilis. The sequence continues at coordinate 7,923,919 of NC_053131.1, forward strand.
ATGGCTGAGTGCAGACTGCGATATTCCCACTGCTGATGCTATGACTGTTTGAAATGAGTTTAACAACTGCTGGAATGGGATGTGAACGCTGAGTGGGAGATTCAATGTCATCTTTGATTTCTTCCAGTAACTCTAATATTGCATGGCTGCTTGATCTGTAACGCTAAATGATATTGTGTTCACTGACAAAGTGTGATTCTTGTGTTAAAAATATTTTCAGCCTCGCCTATGTCTTCGTCTTGCTCAAATTACTGTTGCCATTTCACCAGCGGCATAAAGGTCTACGAGGAAACTCGACTGCGGCTGGTTTAGACCTGCTTTTAAGAGGCGGAGAATTTCCCCCTCAGAATAGAGGCGCGCTCTTACTGACAGTCTTTGTAAATACCACGGAATATATAATTAGGTGCACTTTGGGCGCTTATCCTCCCACCTTTTCGGGTGGAACTCCCACTTTCCCGACGACCCTCCCACGAACGCATATTGAAAGCGCAACTTGTCTCTTCTCGCTCATGTGGCAGACAATCTGCGATTTTACCCAAGTGTGCCCTGTGGGTAAATAGCCCGCATCGGTTACGTCCGTCTTTGCGACCAATTAGCGCCTGGAAACAGGCGCAAACGGCTTGATAAATCTAGCCCCCTGTGTCCCTCTCTACTTGTTGTGACCCCCGTGCGTCCTCCTGGGTACACACTCAACCTTGTAACCGCTGAGCGACAGTTTGGCGTTGACTCCTGCCTCAGTCCTGCCTCCCCTCCCTCCCTGCAGTGTAATTGCCACTCGACTACAGTGGTTGGGGTATCTGCTGCCGATTGCTGTAAATCCCCTCAGGGCATCTTGTGTTCTATCACCAGCTGCCTGCTGGCAGCACAGGAACAAGCTGTTGGCCATGCAGTTGCCATGTACACAGAGAGGGTATCCTTCCCTTTGGACTAGGTCCATTCAGCCTTCATGCCTCAGTGGTCAGCCTAATATGAACCTCTGCTAAATCCTCCTCTCAGATCATACACTGGATATCGGGCCAGTCTGCTTTTTTTGATTTACTCATCTTCAAGCTTTATTTTGTGTGTATGTGAGTGCGTTTGAAAGGCTTCTCACAAGTCCTAACCCTTTCTTTACCTGCTGATGAGAGTATCTACATTTACAGATTTATCATCCACTTCCACAGTTTTACCATCAAAATCACAAACACTGGCCTATTTCCTGTGGGCAGCTGGTAGAGTAAACAACTTTCCAGCCAAAGACAAAATGTAGCACAAACATTTGGCTTGCTCTAGACTTAACTTTCTCACCATTTGTGTAATGTGCATGTGTTCTGTGTTTCAGGTGCAAAGGGCGATTCTGTTCCGGTTCTGGGTCTCTGGTCCTCACCCAGCAACGTGTGGCTTTCAAGCGGCCCCTAGAGAGGCCTCTATTTGTCACCCGCTGTAAAGGTGAGACCGAAAGGAATTCTCCCCCTCTTTTTTTGACTCTTACATGTGACAGAAGTTCCAGATATGAGCTGGCAGGGTTTGATGATTATTACATAAGCTGCCTTTGCCTCCAAATATGGAGACAACTGAGGTCTCAAAGTAATTGTTCGCTGTTGCTGTGAAGCAATCTGTGATCCCAAAGGATCCACTTATGACATCTTCCTGCCAATGTTGCTTTTCAGAACATTTATATTCTAAACAATTTATTTCACAGTACTAACTGCTAAAACTCTCATCATGTTTCTGTAGCGTTGAAGTCATCACTAAGACCAAGCCCCTTCCGAGGAAATTTGTACAATGTTTGGGGAAAAGTCCGATTTTCTGGTAGGAATAACACATTTTCATTTTATTTTTGTCTTAAAAAATACAATGCCACTTCTGCTAACTTTTTGAAATTTTCAGATCAGATTTTGAATTCCAGAGAACTTGCTTTTGTTCAGCATTACTAAACAAATGTGACTTCTTTTCCATAGTAAATATTTAACCTGCATTTGCATTTCCCAGTTTTGGGAATTATTAGAAAAAAGGTTGCCCTCAAGGCAGGCAAGAAGCTCCTGACGGTAGGAATATTGCTCGGTTGTTGCTCTGGTGTCTGGTGTTTAGAATACAGCTCATAGTCCACTGGTTTGGTTTCCTCCACATAGTTTTTTCTCACTCTTCTTTCATTTGGAGACCTGTGTAGAGTTGTTGCATGAGGAGAGAGTGCAGGTGTCTGTGAGGAGATGTGCAGAGAATGTGCAGATATTTTGTAGAGAGCCTGGGAAGATACAGTAGTATGGAACGAATGTGGAGACTGTACAGTACCATCCTTATCCTAATACTTGCATTCCCTTGGTGTCAATGTGTGTATCTCAGTCACTGTCTTTAGGGTAGTGTATCATTTACATCACTTTATATTTAGTTATTTTTTACTTTTTTTTATTTTTTTGTATTTAGCTGTTGCACATTCAGTACATATTTTACATTAAGTTAGGACATATTTGACATGTTTTATCTTTTTACCACACACGTGAGTTCTGTGAGCCATTTTGGGAACAGAGAGGTTGTATAGATGTTAAAACATTAACACCCCTCCGACAGCATGCTGTTGTTTCCATATGGAGCTGCTGAACTGTAGCAGGTGTAGGATTGGGCATCGAGAACCGGTTCCAACTTGGAGTCGTTTAAAAAAAATTACGATTCCAATTGAAACGTTTCTTTATTGGAATTGTTTCGAATCCGATCATCGGTTCCAAATTCAACACGCGCAAGTTTTGGTTTCCGTAGCGGCCACCGTACTTCCAGGCGCTTGTTGTGTTGCAGCCATGGAGCACAGTAAGCAGCACTCTGAAGTGTGACTTTATTTTTACTTTGATAAAGCGGTAAAACTGTAAATCACCATGGAATCAAAATGAAATGTTCCTCTTATCTGTGATATAAGCTTGTGAACAGTTTCAACTCCATCCCTCAAAGAATCGGACTTGAGCATCGATAAGAACCGGAATCCAAAGGAAGTATTGGAATTGGAATCAGAATGTGTTAAAATGAAAACGATGCCCAACCCTAAGCAGGTGTTACACAAGGTGTGAACTGTATTTGCGACTTGGATGTGACTTGCTCATCTCTGGAACCTCCAGACTCAGACCAACTGATGGAGGTGAGCTACAACACAGTGAGCGGGAGCCTGAGCATTGTCCCTCTGACCCCGGGCCCCAAAGACCCCACCACGGCCTGCTTCCTGATCTTTGATGGTGTTGGCCTCACTGAGGATGGACTGAAGGACTGGCTCCGGCTGTGTGCCAAGCAGGTAGGCATTTAAATAGGCTTGCTGTTTTTAATGGGAATACACACTGAGACTCATGTATAGATCTATGATGATTGGTAACATCAGTCAAGTACTATATAAGAATTGTTGTGTAATCACAAGGCTGTTGTTTCTGTTCGGTGTTTACAGAAGCAGACAAAGAAGCCTAAGAAGACTAAAAGTACTTTATCGCCACAAGAAATCAAGAGCATACACGTGAGTGTGTTTATATTTATTATTATAATATCATTTTATTTTTACCTGTGGGTTTTGTGTGGACAAAACGTCATTAAAGCTTGACTATGGGCAATGATTTTATGAGCGCGCACCTGCTTTGTTTGTACCTATATTGAATTGCTAGCATGCATGCAATACACATATGCACTTCCCAGCTGCTGGTTTCATGCTTGGTGGCTGTAAGAAATTTAGCAGATGCAACCGGCAAAAGATGGAGAAGAACACTGATGTAGTTGATGTAAACGTGAATCTAAATAATGCAAGTTTCAAATGATTAAAATATATCCCAAAAAAAACTTGCTTTGCAAATACATGTGGAATGAAATGCATTCAACACATTGTATAGGCCCCAGGGATACATGAACATATGCTTTCTGATAAACCATGAATGTAAGCATAATTGTGTTTGTTTACAAGAAACCTCCACAGGCTACCTTTACTTTTGTTGTCAGTGAATGCCACAGGAATAGCAAAACGTTTGTTTGTTTGTCAAAAACTTTGACTGAACTTGATATTGTATGTTCTTGTTTAGATGACCAGGCACCTGGACCCACTACCACCAGGCTTCTTCTACAATGGTTATCAATATGTTGACATCTTCGGAGAAAAAATGAACTTCCATCCCTGTATCCTTTTCCAGGCTATTCTCATGAACTGCTTGTACGTATAGCTAAAAAATGAATGCAGTGTAATTCAAAATGATTCTACGTATTAATTAATGTAATCCCCACATTGATGTTTGCTGTAAGGCAGCGTCCTCTACTGCCTGTAGTAATTATGACCGGAGCAAAAAAATCAGCGTAGGGAGGAGGTCAGAGTGGTGGAGGACACAGGACTTTCACCCAAACCACAAATTTCTTTCTAGTTCTATTAATTTTGGTGTATAAACTTAACTGTCAAGTACGCTACATAACGGTGACCAGTTGCCGTTTCCCAGTTACCTTTTGGTGCCTATACTTAACTGTCACGTAACCAGTGACCAGTTGCCGTAATTTCGTAAGATATCATACAAATTGTTGTGCATAAGTTTACGTACAATATCATACGAACCCCTTGATGAGAATACATTGCCTTTTCATAGTGGTGACTCTTGTAGAACCTCAACTACTGTACATCTAAGTTGTCACTCAGGCTTGGAATACTGGAGGATTTTCATATTTCAAAGGCTAAAGAAAAGAAAGAAACCAGTGCACTTAAATCAGCTGTTTAACAAAAACGTACCAGGTGTTGATACAGTTTGATGTTAGTCAGTTTAGTTAATAAAAAATCCAGCTCTGTGTTTGATAAGTCATAGAAAATGTGTAAAGTTTAATTGACAAATCTAGATAGAAAGTTAACTTTTTTGAGAGCAGTGATTGTGAATCATTGTGCAGGTCTGCTTGCATCTATATTTACTGTTGTCGTGGTGATTGTGCGGCTGTTGCCCTTACATTGCTGTTACCACAGACATGGAAGAGTTTATTAAAGAGTACCTCACCAAGGCCAACAGAGAGGTCGAGCAATTCAACAGTCAGCTGGAGCTGCAGGGACAGCCTGACCTGTTTGATCCGTGATAGAATCTGTCTGTATGTCCACTGCCTCCATCTGTCTTATTTAACTCTAAGGGGAACCACTGTGGGAGGGACAGGGAGGGCTCCAGGGCTATATACTAAACACTCCACTAGAATGGTCAATGTGTGGTCACACCACATGCATCTGCAGACGCTGCTGCTAGAAGTCCATTCATTATCTATGTACTATGTCACTTTGTTTCCTAATTTGTGTCCAAATGAGCTTTTAAAAAATGACATCACCCATCCGAACCAGTTACACATGACATGGCTGTTTGCCTTACTTCCTACTGCAACACCACTAACTGTACAGTTAGCACTTTGGCGAGTTAGGCATTATATTTATCAAATGAAATTCGACAAATTGATGTGGTCACTTGTGTTAATTCAAATTAACACAGGTTTGTCAAGAGATGAGAGTTGCTCACAACTGCAGACAAATCTGCAACATAACATAACACAAGACTCCATCTTTAAACCAATGTGATTACGCCTCACTAAGCCTGCAAGCTATGGGACTTTCACAATTGAAGGGAATTTCCAACTGCACACTCCTACAGCTCGTGCATTTCTGTTTATCACAGTTGGCAAATTAATGCCTCTATTTCTGGACAGGCATGGATAGCCGTGTGATTCTGGTGTGCTCCCTGGTGGGGTTTTTCAAGAATCGCTCCTCCTCTGTTGTCACCCAATCCATGGCCCACCTGTTATCTTGTCTGCGTGCCACGCTGCAGCAGTGGGAGCGCTTGGCCACAGGGCTGTAAACATTGGACAGCCTGTTGGCTGCAGACAACTGATGAATGATGCCATTAATCACATAGCTAAACACCGTCCCAGTGCTTTATTTTAAGACTCCTAAAGTGAATCTAATGAAAGTGCAATAAAGCAGATTTCAGTCCGTGCAGCAAAGTGTTGTAGTTATAAAACAGCAGAGGCCGTCGAGAAGCATATTGAATCACTCCAACAGAAACTTTACCTTAAACCACTGTGTTCTATTCATTATGCTGCTAGTTAAGAGTCAGAAACCAGGTAGACACAAAGTTAAGCTAAGCATCACTGCAGCCAGGTGTGGATCACTAATTTCGTCCTTTTGGTCAAAATGTTCATTTGTTGTTGCATTTGTTATAGGTGTGAACATTCCCATGTTTTTTTTTTTTTTTTATCTTTTGGGTAGGTAAAGGGGGAAAATGAAATAATCTGGGAAAACCTAGATTCAGTTCTCTGTTGGGGTAAACATGAGTAGAGCCTTTAGTGAAAAGTGATAAGGCTTTGTATTAGCGGTGTAATGTTGCAGAGAATCAGACTTTATGTCCTGTTTAAATGAGTAGTTATGCTACTGTTTGCGCTGCGTTCGTGTGTCACACTAATGGTGTATGCATGTCTTCCTCTTATCAGGGTTCCTACACAGGTTTTGAAAATCTATCGCTTAAATGTGTTTGATTGGGTGGACAACCGGTGCTGTCATTTGTACAGTTGCAATTTGGGTTGTATAAGACCCACTAAAATTATAAGTTGGTATATCTAACAAACCAAGCATTTCAAAGTGAAAGCTTGGTAAATAAGTGGGATTTAGAAGTTATAAATGTGTAGGAATCCTGCTACATTCTCTGGAGATGTGATGGCTTTCATTCATTATGGGGTCAGCAGTGTAACATGCATAGTAATTCATCTTTGGGTCATGTGGCGCTAAGTTTGTCTCGAGTAAATTGATACTGACAAAGGAACATTAAAATGCTCATACAATTGTACACATAGTACTGCTACTACAACAGTAGGGTATATTGCATTGGCCTGTGTTCACTCACTGTACCAAAACAAATGGCCTGTATTCAATAATGAGTACTCTTGAGATTTTTACCATCTTGCTAAGAGAATATTTTAAACCCAAAATCAAATTCCTTATGAGACGGGGGAATTCTTGCTAGTGTGGTGAACACATATTCACCGTTGTTGGGTTTCTTGTCTAAGATATTTTTAGATCACTGGTGACCTCAGTGTATTTTGGGTTTGCTGTTTACAACGCTGGCTATGTGGTGTTTTTACATGTCTATCAGTGCTGTCAACAGCCAGTAAAAATCAATACTTTTGTTTTCAGCTGGCAGACAGAGAAAGAGTGATAACATTGTTAGCGAGTTATTCCCCCTCTCTCCCCCCTGGTAGTATCTACAGATTCAAATAATCCTGAATGTGAACTCGGAGCTGACACTGCTGGCCCCATCCGTCCTCTCAGTAGAGTCCACTCTAATGATCTAAACAAGCCATACCATCTTATGCTAGATGTGCCACTGTCTTTTAGAAGAATAATCCAATGCATAGGATAGCACATAACATAGCAATGCCTCTAACATGTATTACCCTGGCATGTTCCAGCCAGCAAGAGTTACTCAAAGTTACTCATTCCCTTATCTCCTCTCGTACACTCCTTCTCTTTTACTCTATAAAAAAAGTGCAATTGTATCTTGTGTTTTTATATATTGTACTTACAGTACCCTCAAATAGCTCTTTAAGGACAAAGCAAAGAATTGAGCTGCTAAATTCTCAGTCTCTCCCAGCTTGTGTTCTGTGAGCTGAAGTGAAGGGTTTTGTGCAAAATGAGATGCCACTTGAAAAGAAAAAGCTTTACCTCCGCTTACAAATAACAGATGGAACATAATGCAAACAGATTACAATGCTTTTTTTTTTTTAAAGTGGAGCATGATAGTATGTAACATAAATCCTTTGTTGACAATATGATAACTGTTGTTTGAGCTGGGTCCTCTGTTCAGCGTTTCAGGGATGCATTCTCAAAGCAGTGTTGTGAGCAACAGTTGCTGTCGCTCTGTAGTTATGTAATACTGCAGAGAGTTACCTTGATTGACAGTGAAATAGTTGTGAGGCTGACGTATGGGAGACTGAAGGTTCCACAACTTTGGAAGCTGCGACACATGTCAAAGAGAACAGTGAAACTGAAACTATAATTGGCCAAGAGACCAAAGAGTAGTCCTTAAAGAGTTGAGGGTTATGTAAAATGTTTGTGATATTTAAATCAAATTACCACTAACACATATACAAGACTACATGTCTACACTATTTTGCATGTGTTGAGATGTCATGTGAATATAATTCCACGTATTTTATGACAAAAATTGCCTTTCACCAAACTGGTACAACAACAAAGAGAAAATAATCGCATTTATTTTACGTATCTGCTAAGAATTTGAATTACCTCGAAAAACGACAAATAGTATTTTTATAAGACTGTGAATTGAACATTCTAGGTGCAAGCAAAACGTCTCTTTCGCACAAGCTACAAAAAGCAAAAGCAGATGCAATTGTTTTGTAGGAAAAAAACTCAAAGAGAATCTGAATGGTCGTGAGATGTCAGGTTTTTCTGATCCAGCAGTGCCTTGGCTATACAGCTAAGAAAAGCAGAGATTAAAGCTGCATTCAGAGCTCCATTCCTCTCCCTGTCACAGGCAGGAAGGAGGTGTTGTCAGGCACATATCTGCCCTTCAACAGTGTTGGTGAAAGGGATCCATAGAGTCGTTCTTTAAAGCAATGTTGTTGTTTTTACTAAGTCAGAAGGTAAAGTAGGCAATGTCACACAGGGGGGAGGCCGTTGGAGGGCTCAGGGCGATTCAGGTGTTCTTGCAAATTAACCAAAAATACCCTGGAATACGGGCTGCGTACCACAGCAAGTGCTGAAACCTGTGCTTAAGATGTATTGAGGCTCAAAGTAGTAAATTTCTTGGTTGCTTATTTTCATTTAGTACATGGATGACATCAATTCAACCAAATGAGATCAAATTCATTAGCCTGGATGCCAGCCAAACTTAGCTCCGCCCACAACATTTGAGGTCGGGAAGTTCGGTCTGGACTTGATCCGTTGTGGAGCAACTGTGCTCCAACCAGAGCTGTTCGGACCAATCAAATTGTCAGGGCGGGCTTTATACGATGATGGACAGATGATCAACAGTAACTGAAACTGCCGCCTCTGCCTTTTGCTCTGTCGAAGCCTGCCTTTGACTCGCAGCTTCTGTGACGTCTGTCTCCGTTGCTCTGATTGGTTCTAGGTCTATCCGTTGCTCTGATTGGTTCTAGGTCTATCCGTTGCTCTGATTGGTTCTAGGTCTATCCAATTGAGTGCAGAGGCATTTTCTTTCCTGGATGGGTTGAAAAACGCCCCATAATCCCAGCCCAGTGGAGCAGTATCAGACTCATATTCTGACTAGAATCTGAGTATGACCACGTCAGGCTACAAATTCATTACTTCAATGAAAAATCACGGGAAGGCGTGTATCGTGTGGATGCACCAACAGTGTTGTTGACATTTCTCAGAATTCCTCAAGGGGGAGACAGAAACTACGCACTATAGCTTTAAGCTGCATTTTTGTCAATGTCAGTAATATCCTAAATAGCGGGAACTAGAACTAGAATGCCCAGCCCTAGTTGGTACGGACAAAACAAAAAGAGTATTGAAGTTTGTTGGGTGACCCTTACTTATTTGCACGTTGGGGGCCCAAAGAGCCCTCCACAAGCCTCTCTGTGTGACTGCTACGCAGCTCTCTGGCAAACTGAGCACCCTGGTGTCTTCATCCTGTACGTGGAGGCTAGCCATTTTGTAGCTGAAGTTATAGGAACAAAAACAAAGTTTGGTGTTAATTGGTTTTATACAAAGGGGGAAATGTGGTGTTCTTGTGCTGCACTGTGATAACGCAGTATGAGAGGTTTTTTTTGTTCTTTTTTCTAGTTTTAAAGATTGGCTCCATGTTCAAAAGGGCCATCTGTGTGGAACGTATGCACTTCTTGAAGAAGTGGATCATTTTAAGGTATTTTTGTGCTTATTGGAGAAAGCGGCTTGGAAATGGATTTTTAACTGTCGTAATATTTCTCAGGCCTCAGGGGACTGTTGATACTAATTGTTGGAGCTGTTCTGTCCTAGCGAGGTTAAAAGGGAATCGCAGGCTCTTCACCCACACAGTCCTCACAGACAGCGAGAGGAATTTGCTCAGGTGTATTTATTATTTCCATACCTGAGATTACATATTTGCCCTATAAAACCCAAGTGTGATAGAAGAAGATGGGGGTGAAATTGTGGTTAATAACACACCGCCAGCCGTGTATAAAAAAAATACAAAAAAAAACCGTTTTATTATTCGTCAAGTAACAGTAACGACGATTCAAGTTGAGAGGTGTTTGATGTTGTGATGGCAGAATTAGATCTGGGGGGGGGCAAAGGGCTCATTTCTTCTCCGCTATCTACACGCCGTCCAAAGTAAAAGAAAAAAACTTCTTATGGTCTCTATTGTAATGACAAGAAAGGGAAAAAAAAATAATTACTTCAAAAGTGCCAAACTGACTTCCACATTTTTGTTTTGAGGGTGTTCACAGAAAGTGAGCAAAACTGAATTGCATTTGCACAAAACTACTGTAACTTCTGTTTTTTTCCTGTGACTGATGCTTTTATAATCCAATTGTTGTTTTTATTGCACCACTTAATCCATTAAATATTTATATGGTTGATCAACGTTGGTTCTTGTGTCCAGCTATTAACGCACTTTGTTAAGGAAAAAATGGCAGCTGAAATAGTGCTAAGAGAATGTGAGGAATCCTGCACGCCCAGTTTTAGCCCCCATTTCCTCATGCTGTGTGTGTGTGTGTGTGTGTGTGTGTGTGTGTGTGTGTGTGTGTGTGTGTGTGTGTGTGTGTGTGTGTGTGTGTGTGTGTGTGTGTGTGTGTGTGTGTGTGTGTGTGTGTGTGTGTGTGTGTGTGTGTGTAAAAGAAAGGAAGATTGTGTGTGTGTTCAAAAGAAAGGAAGGTTATGTGTGTTTATGTGTTATTAAAAGAAAGGAAGTTTGTGTGTGGGTGTATTTAAAAGAAAGTAAAATTGTGTGTGTGTGTGTTGTGTGTCTATGTGTGTGGATAAAAGAAAGGAAGATTGTGTTCAAAAGAAAGGAAGGTTATGTGTGTGTATGTGTTATTAAAAGAAAGGAAGTGTGTGTGTGTTTTTGTGTGTGTGTGTGTCCTGGTATTGTTGCCAGGCAGATACAACGCTCCACATGGCTCACCTCTGACATCAGCGTTTCCTCGCCTCTCTCCTGCCACCAGTGCCGCCAGTTTCTCCCCAGCGACTCAAGGCAAGACCCCCCCCCCACTCCCCAGATACACTTAACACACTTAAAACACACTCCTACCATATCGCTACCATTAACCGCCCTTTTTTCTTCCCCCGCGCCCCTCTATTGTATTTTTACTGAGGCGGTGAGACAAGGCTATTTGTGGGCTATTATGACAGCCACATGTAAACACTCGTCACTCTCGCTGGCGTCTGCCAAATCCTGCAGAGTGGGCCCAGGTCACTGCAACAATAGTACACTCTACAGCCACTTTTATTAGGTGGGATGTGGGGGAGTTCTTTTCCTTTTTAAACTGAAGCTAAGGCGCCAATATGTTGCATGTTCTGGTATCACCAGCCTTGACCCCAACATAAACTCGTCCATGGGTTTAACTGTTGTGACTGTGCTTTCTACACTCAGTTCTACACTCAGTTGTCAGTTTATTACGTATGCCTAGCTAAAAGTAATGCAGTGTTAATACAACATTCCTGCAGTAAATCCTACCTTCAGGAAGGTTATGGTGTTCAGTTTTTGAGAGGTGTTGATTCAAATGTATGGAGGCTGCCATTTGTGGTGCATGTTGAATTTTATAGCGCTATACTGCCAAGTGTTTTTGTGGGTAGGCTAAATAACAGAAATGCCTTTCTGTATAATGGAATACAGTTCAGCAGCACTGCAAACAGCAAACCTCCTAACCCTAACCCGACTGCACTGACTTGTAGGGTGCTCCTCAGCACTGGCACTCTTTTTTTTTTACTTTTATAATGGGTGTAACATATGTGGGAGGCGGGGGGTTGTGTCTACATGTGCTTTTAATGGGTGTTGACTGTCCTGTTATGAATGCTTTCTGTTATATTATTTCGTAATGACACTGCACCAAATAACGGCTAATAAAAACAATTTAAGCTGTGTCTCAATACCATTGTACATAGTAATTCCAAGCAGGTTTTGAGTACGTATCATTTGTTACTGTATATTTTTTGGCATTTTAGGCCTTTATTTGTGACAGGACAGCATACACATGAAAGGGGAGAGATAAGGGGAATGACATGCAGCCGCATTGGCTGCAGATTGCAACCGAACCTGCGGCCGCTGCATCGAGGACTGAGGCTCTGGCGCCCTCTACCAGGTAAGCTACCCAGGCGCCCGTCTTTCTGGATATTTTGATTAAGTTTAGTTGCCTTAACCCTTAGGCTACTTTTTTTTTATTACATAATTTATGTAATTGTTGAAACTAAGGTTGCAATGTTGCACAACTGTGAAAAAAGAGTCGTCCAGATTTAGATCTTTTCACAGTATATTTTTATTGCATGCTTTTTGACAACTATCATATCATAATGCAGGTTTACATCTTAAAAGGTAAATATAGCACAAATGCACTCTTGATCAGTATGATATTGGGACTGAGCACAATGTTTGTACTGAATACTACCTGGATCAAATAATGGCTTTTAAAAAAACAATTGCCAGGTAAGTTTTGAATTGCATTTGTATCACGTCAATGCTACAGAGTTCAAATTCAATTTTCATACACCTTATGATGACTTATGACGTGTCGTGTTGATGCAGTTAAACCTGAAAGATCGGCTCACAGTTAGAATTATTCCATTAGTCCAAAATCAGTGACTTCATTAGGCAGTTAACAGCTATGTTCAGAGAGCTATCCATCTGGTATCTGCTGGCCTTTCTTTTTTTTTTTCTTCACTCTTCTTTCTCCAGCTGCTTGATGTCAAAGGTCATCAAAACAGCCATGTCACTAGACACTCCTGACGTCGAGGCCAGTTTCAGTTGTTGGAGACCGTTTCCACTGAAAACCTCACCCTCCCAGACTCTGCTCTTGTTCAGTTTCAGATCAGTTCGCGCCTCTCCCATCACGCTCACTCTCTGGGCCCCGGGGACCCTCACCCTGAAGCGGACCCACGAGAGGGGCTCCAGCAGGCCCACGCGGGGCTCAAAGAGCACAAAGCCTTTCCTCCAGGCTGAGTAGACGCAAGGGAACGGAGGACCCGGCTGATCACAGCTGTTCCTCAGAACAAAGTCACACATGGGGTTGAAATCTCCACCGGGGGTGATCTTGGCATACAGCCCCAGCCGATACACCCCGGCATCGGGCAGGCTGACGCTCACCGTCACCTTGCTGTCTGTGTACGTGCAGAAAAGGTGGCGTGATAGTGGGACGGCTGCCGTTTCGGTCTCTTCCCTGCTGAGCACGGTGTGAAGCTCAAGGTCCCGCTGGTTGTGGAAGGTGATGTTACACTTGCCTTGCTGGGTGCTCACCAGCGCTGCCGTGTGGCTGAATTTGGACAGCCCCGCCTCTGACGTGCGGGTCCCCGGCCCGCACGCCGTGCCCAGGTGGGGAGGGTAGAGCTCGTCCGGACGGACCACCTTCCCTTTGCAGTGCAACAGGAAGTTTGCAGCGTTCTGGAACTTGGCTTCCGTTTTCTCGTAGTCTCGCACGAACACCGACAGCCGGTAGAAGCCACGCGAGGGACACAGGACGTGGCAGGTCAGGGCGTCCGGTTGAATCTGAGAAGCCAGGCAGCGCTTGGCTACAGCAGCTTCCAGCTCCGGGTGGACCAGCTCACACAGCACCATCAGAGGCCTGGACGTCTTCAGCGCCAACTCGTAGACGCCGTCTTCCACCTCGGCGGCCTTGCTGCCCTGGCTGCTGCCAGTTATGCCCAGGGACCCCGCAACAGGCTGCAGGCCCCAAGACAAGAAGGGGTTCTCTGGGATCTCCTCCCTGGCCCTGGGGATCGGACACTCCACTGTGAAGGAGCAGACCCAAAGCAGAGCCGTGGTGGCCGTTTCAGGCCGGGCGAACACCTTCACGTCATACACGCCGCTTGCAGGCGGCAGGAGCTGCAGCTTCATGCTCCGATGGGAAACGGTCAGAAGGCCAAAGGAGGAGTTGCTGGACTCTTTCTGCTCCGGAGCTCCACAGTGGAGAAGGTCCCGGTGCTGTGTGATCTCATAGGTAAAAGTGGCTGGCCTGGAGAAGCTGAGGGACACATTTGCCTCGCCATCATCTGAGGAGGAAATCACAAGTGGAATTTTTGTTTTTAAGCAGTTTTAAGACCATTTCTCTTTATATTGAAAGGACAGAAATGTAAGATTGATAGATGTAGGTTTTTTGAGTGCATCAAATTGTGTTAAAACGGGAGGACTTATACATTTGCAAGCCATGTGAAATCCCAGACGGACCTGTGACGATGTGAAAGTGATGAGGCTGAATTAGCCTGAGCCCCATGGTGAAGAAGGCGGAGGTCTTGAAGACCCTCTTCTCAAACTCCCCCAGGGGGATGGGCGTGTCCAGGAGCTGCCATTTCTCCTCATCGGGGAAGTGGGAATCTATGAACTCCTCTGGGTCCGTTAGGAAATAGAAATCGTCGAACCTTGGAGGTGAACAGATGGAGACAGCAGACTGGTTTGAGACTCGAAGCCGCTCCTGGTTTTGTGTGTACGATAATAAACCAACAAGCAAACTCAAACTTGGCCATGGCGCTTTTATGGAATTGTACTGCAGTAAAAACAGAAAGATTCTAAATCACTGATTCAGTTTCAGATTCCAAGTTTGGACTTATTTCACAGAAAATGTTCATTCTGAAACTACATTACCGCTGAATGGTGAATGTGTGGGGGACCGACGGGGGACCGTCCTGATCTCGCGAGCTCCAGTTTTCCACTCGCAGATCAGTCTGGCATCTTGAGATAGAGAAAATTTGGAGCCGTTCGCCGAACGACCGACCAATCAGCGTTGGTTTTGAGGCGGGTTTAGGTGTGACGCAACGAGAATGAGAAGCGACTGTTCAGTCTAAACAACGTGGCGAGTTCCACGGAGGAGATGAGCGTAGCTATCGCGCAAGTTTTATCCGAATTAGAAAGTAATCCTTCATTGAAAGAAGAGCAAAAAACAGCACTGGAGGCTTTTCCGGGAGGTTTTTGCTCTTCTCCCGACTGGTTTCGGCAAGAGTTTGATCTGATTGGTTGATTTGGCCCCAGACAGACAGACAGATGGTTTATCCAATCAGCTAACCAGTATTTTCGCCCCTTCCCAAAAGTTCTCCAACGGAAAGTTCCCAGATGGATATGCCGAGCAAATGCGAAGCAACCCATCTGGCGGAGTCAGGTTACCTTAGTCCCTCTTCCTTTTGCAAACCTTTTGACACGCTCGTGCTCCATGTCTACTCGTCCTGCTCCCCAGCAGGCGTCCAATAGGAACCACTGTCCTCCCAGAAGCACAGAGTTCCACAGGTGATCCGATTTCACATGCTTGAGGCTCTGGCCCTGAAGGTACCCGATGCCTTTACTGTGGCCCGGCACTTCTTGGCACTCGATGCCGACCTCTCTGTAAACACAAACCAAACGGAACACACTCACTGCCTTTTGTTTTGTATCCCTGTGTCTGTAAACTCAAGTTGAAGGTTATTGTTTGTGCCGTCAAGTGGGTCCTGAACACAATCAGTTCCACACACATTATTTGTAATAGAAAGGTCTATCTTGAACTTAGAAGGGACCAAGGATGCAGAATGCAGCACAATACCGAATGGGTGGATGGAAGAATGGCAATAATGAGCACTTGCTGCTTTTGAATGTGTTCTGACGTCTAGATGATGGAAAAGTGTACTGCAATATGGAATCCTATTGTGCTAAATGTTTTTCCTCTGTATACAGTAACAGTGTTTTTCCTAGCTTTATAAAAGATTTAGGTGCAAGTATTTGGCGGGGGAGTTCAGGGTTTGTCCCTCCAAAGAAAATGTTTTTCAATAAAAAAAGAGAAGCAGTTTGACATCATTTTGGAGCATTTTTTATCACCATATCTGTGTTTAAAACGTTGAAAAAGGTAAAGCAGATAATAAATAAATAACACTCAGAAAGCTTAAAGTCAAAGAAGTCCTCTGGGGACCGACAACAATAGTTAGATCTGAGGAAAGTCTTTTAGTTACTTTGGTGCTCGCATCGATTTCATTCGGCTAAGGTGCTGACCAAAACTGCTCGGGTGCCGCACCTAAAAAATAATGGGGTCAGCCCTATGTTCCCACAGCCCAATGGTCCCACAGCCATATGTTCCCACATTTCTAAGAATTTTTTTTTCTCTGAAAATTAGGCCCTATGTTCCCACATTTCTTAGGAAAAAAATGTCACTGAAAATTAGGCCTATTTCTAGGACATTTTCAAAATTAGTCTTGTGTTCCTACATTGCCCTTCAATGTAAGCCCTATCCTCCCACAAGATTGTTTAGGGTTAGGGTTAGGGGGATAAAATCTGATACAAATTTATGAAAAAGGAAATGTGGGAACATAGGGCCTAATTTTGGAAAAAAATTCTTAAAAAATGTGGGAACATAGGGCCGTGGGGCCATAGGCATGCTCCCAAAATGATAATAGTAGGGAAAACCCTGAGTAAGTTCAAGTCAAAACTAGGAAAATATCAATGAGGCATAACCCTGCAGCTGTTGGTTTCAGCTTGTTTAGGTGACCCATTTGAATATAAGGGATTTGTAGTAAAAAGGGGAAAACTAGTCTTTAAAAATGTTGTGCCGTTATATGTGTAGACATAGAGTTGTGAGACCTTGATGTCATTTATTTGAGGAATAGTTTTTAGTAAAAATTTTCAACGTTAACCTATATTCAGCCGGGCCTTTGATTAAGAATGATTTATAGACCTTATTTACATAATTTTCTACGTTGTTAAAGGAGACTCTTTAATTTCATCGCTGATTATTATTTTACATCTTTTTATACCCCTTATCAATTTTATTTCCAATTCTGTCTATTCCATCTAGTTTTTAGTCTAGCTTTTAAATCTTATTATTATTGGGGCGGCCTCTAGCTCACCCAGTAAGAGCGTTGGCCCCATGTTGGCTGAGTCCTGCAGCGGCGCAGGGTTTGAATCCGACCTGCTGCCCTTTGCTGCGTGTCATCCCCCATCTCTCTCCCCCTTTCATATCTATCCACTTTCAATTAAAGGGAAAAGCTCCCAAAAAAATCTTAAAAAAAAAAAAATCTTATTATTATTATTATATCTTCTAAATCTTTTTTATTGTCATCTTTTAATTCCTGCTTTGTCTTTTAATCTAGTTTTTATTTCACCCTGCTTTACTATCATGACTCTCATTATAGCTCTTAAATCTATTTTATAACTTTTCATCATGTTTATTGCCTCATGTGCATTGGTCTCTAATTGTTAAATATGTTTTGTTTCTTTTATAGTTTTACGGTCTACACTTTTTCTGTTTAATCATCGGCTGGTCGGTCATCTCCGAAGCACTTTGAACTGCACTCACCTCTAGAAAAATGTGCTACACGAGTGAAGATGGATTGATTATTTTTATTTTTTTGTGTTTACCTGCACATCTCCGTACAGAGGCTGGAGTAGCCGCAGCAAACGCCCCGACCGGCCGCTATCACCTCCTCTGGGGAGCTCAGCTTCTGTGAGCGCCCAAGGTACCCACTCACATCATACTCTGTGAACACAACATTCCTTTTATTCCCAAACAAGGAGTCAATATAACACCTGCTCTAAAACACAGATGGATTACCATATTCTAAAATTCACAATGTGGCATATTACCAGGGGCAATTCCAGGATTTTTTAAGTGGGGGGTGGCACGGGATATCAGAATACAGCATAGAAAATCAGCTAAGAAACATAGGAAACATTGGATAGGATAGAACATAGAACACAATGCCATTCCGCTAAATAGAACATCACATTCATTAGTAATTTCACTTCTTTTCATTTTAAACAAATTGTATATACGAATACAATACACATTTTCTATAGGCTCAGTTGCCACTTTAAATTTTTTTGGGATATTCACTCTGGAAACATGAATTGGTCATGTGACAAGGGCTGGGGAACATGGCAGAAAAGGCAGCCAAGTGACAGTTCTCTGATCCAATGGAAATCACAATTGCCAGATTGACAGCACTCTAGCCGGGTGGGGGGGGGGGGGTGGACGGTGCCATCCCATGCCCCCCTTCTAGCCCCGCCCCTACAGAACACTATGATTTCTGTGCGAGTACATAGAGTTGAGTCAAATACCCACCGATGTTGTGGCACAGCCAGACCCAGATGGCCCGCAGCCTCTCCAGCTCATTTCTGGCTCCTTGGGTGATGCTCTGTACTATCGTCTTCACGTCATACACACACTTATCCTTCAGCTGCAGCACACACACACACACACACACACACACAAAATATTAACTTTTAGATAAAATATGTTTATATAATGTATATAGGTGTCCAAATAATACTTTCATTCAAGCGTTTTCCTCATCATACATATTTCCGTGTCATTCGGTGCATTGAGCGAACCCGGTTACTCATCCAAGGTCAAGGATGTCGGTGCTGCCTGAGAGCTGCGGTATTCACTGCAGTAGATAAGTAGATGTTCTCATTCCTCAATGCTTATTCTTGCAGAGATCAGGGACGCAAAGACCCATCTCTGTTTTGGTGTTCTTAGTTATCTTTGGTCCTCTTATTTAAGTATGGATGAGCGAGAGTTGTTGTTCTGCGTAGCTTAACAGATGAAGCATGGACTGATGTTAGTCATTGTTAAAGATTCAGTTTTTACCGAGTGAACGGTAAGTAGATTTTCCCTTTGGCCGCCAACAGTAAAAATGTGAGCACTCCCTACGTTATGTAGGGCTGGTTACCGAGTTCAATCATTATTTTTAGGCACCGGCCAAATTGCCTCTAAAGTATTGAGTATCAATACCCAATTTCAATACCTAAGGAGTAAATCTCATCAGTGTCAGGGAGCCAATAAACATGCAGCGTTCTTCTACCAAGATCTAGTAATGCTGCTGATTCGCTAACGTTACACGTCATAGAGGCAGGCAGGAAAAGCTCGACGTTACGCACAGGGCTCACGTAGTCGAAGCTGAAAAATAAATAAAAAGATTTGTAATTGGTATTGAAAAAAGAAAGTATCTTTTAGGAACCGGTATTGACGTCACGGTATTGGTATCGGTACCGGTGTTGCACTTTTTTGAACGATACACAGCCCTAATATTGTTATTCCAGGATCGGGGTTTCCCCCAGAAAAGTTGTTTAGCCCAGTGGCAAGTGTCTTTTTTTCGCCAAAAAGAGCCCAAACGATTTTACGATAACAGAATCATGGGCGGAACTGAGGACCTATGAGACAGATTCCATAGGGCCGTACATTTAGTCAGTGCTAAAAGCTAATTGGAAATTCGAAAATATGACATTGTCTAACTTTCCAACCAAGCAGCCCCACTGTAACTAGTTTAAAAAATACATTACTAAATAATTCCCAGTGACTTAGGCCTGGTGGTGGCCCACCAGACTTGCATTACACTGGGGACACTGATGTTGTACTGTATGTGTTTCTTCATCACCTCTGCTCCTGCCCTGATGACATGGGAATCAACCCTGTGGAAGACCTCAGAGTTGGTAAAGAGGTCCTTTCGACGCCTCCTCTTCCCTACTGCCACAGGGTGCGGCGGCGCACTCGGCCCCAGGTGTGCTTTGGGTTTCAGGTCCCTGTGTTCCTCCGCCTCCTTCCTCACTGCACTCTTCTTCACCACGGTGATGGTCCTGGCCGCGCTCTCAGACGACAGCTGTCTCTTTGCCGCGGGACGCTGATCTTCACTCTCAACGGTCAGTTTCTCAAACGCACCCTGCCTGGGGACCACAGCACTCTGGGAAGCCTCGGCACAGACCTGCAGGACCCGGGCAGCTGCCGTGAACCCCCCAGGAGGAGGCTTTGGACTCTCCTGGGCATGGTTCTCATTCTGTACCAGAGCTCCTACGACAGCAGCAGGGCTCGCTTCGCTCAAGATCGGGTTCTCCTGGAGGTCACGAAGCTGCAGGGCCTTCACCTGTACGCATCCCTTCTGGGTCCCCTGGTCTGGCTGAGAGAGGCATGCAGCACCAGCACAGGAGAAGGGGAAGGAGAACTTCTGAGTTGCAACTGTAGCTGACATTACGCTGGAAGCATGGCGTCCTGACCGAAGAGAAGGGAGATACTATTCAAAAGACAGCAGCCATTTTCTTTGAGTTATTTTTAGCCAATATTTTTAGTCCTGTGAGTAGGTAGGGCTTCAGTACCTTGTGCAATAGCTTACAATGAGACACAGGCAAGGGTGTAGGTTTTATTTCAACATTGGGGTGGGGGGGGGGGGGACATCATAACTGCCTCCCTGGAAAAGTTTAAGCGTCAAACACTGCATTCTGGTGAATCTTTATGCACCAATTTGTGCCTTTTCTGCATCAATTTATGGTGCAAAAGGGGAAATTATTATTATTACTAAAGGTGCAGTAGGTAAGACTTATAAAAAGTAACTTTCTGTCATATTTGCTGAAACTGACCCTATGTTCCAGTAGAACTACATGAAGCAGGTAATAATAAAAATAAAATAAATCCAGCTCCTCTGGCCCCACCTACAGCCTGTAGTGTGATTTGCAAAAAATCCCCCGCTCCCCCTCTATCTTTATTCTTCACGCTCCTGTTGAGTTTTTTAAGCCCAATGTAGCACAAGTACACACAATTGTTGTTTTCCGTACGAGCCCCCTGAATGATATTTTTACCTCTTTCGGGGAGTGGGAATGTCTTTCATATTTTTTAAAGGGAGGACAAATCTACCTCTTCAGGGTGGACAGTAGGAAAGATTCATACAGCACTGTTGCACATGGGGCACTGAGTGAAGCAGAAAGTATATTCCATACAGTACTATTCTGTGTAAGACAGTGATGAATTGGCAATTATATCATGTCTATTCATGACCAGAAATGAACGCAAAAGGTTGGAATGATTAGTCACTGTCACAGCAAACAGCGCGAAGAAAGTCAAAGCCTTCACCAGATTAGGATGACCTTATAGCTCCGTGTGTGTGTGTGTGTGTGTGTGTGTGTGTGTGAGAGATGAACCTGCAGACAGACTGATGGGCAGATTCAACATGCCTCAGGAATGTGGAACGCGTGAACACATTTTGACAACAATTTTGTAATCTGTTAAAAAAAAAAAAGTCTTATTCTTTTGAAGGGACAGCAGGTTGGCACAGTGGAGAACACTGACCATCCTTCAACCAGACCATCCCGAGCAGAAGCCCCGTGTTGGCAAGTAACTAGGGTTGGCCACCGAAACCGGTAGCAGGATTTGTAGGAACCCTGTTCCATAGTGGAACCGGTTCCTACCTAACCGGTAGGAATCGGACTGGATTAGAAGGCAAATTTCCGGTTCCTCATTTCGGTTCCACTTAATGTGTCGACTGAAATATTTTCCCTCTGTCGCTCCGAAACGGACGTAAAAATATCACCCTTTCTCTTTCTTATTATATATTTAAGTACTTTAAAACGTTAATATATTGTTGTTTTTTTAGCTTAATTTAACTTAACTGAGCAGCTTCGGAGTCATTGGAATGGTTATATGACTTTTTTCAGGTTGAATGGTGGTCGTCTCGCTCTAGCTATAAGAACAAGGTAGCGGTGGAGTTTTTCACACTATCGTCATGGCTGAGCCGGCAAAAAAGAAGCCGAAAGCTAGGAAAGCATTGTCGGAGGAACGGAGAAAGAGGAGACGGCAGACTGACGAGCAAGTTTTTCCACAGTGTTGCCAAATATCTATTTCGAAGCTGTAGGGGGAGCTCTGTAGAGAAACCTGCCAGCAAAAAGCGTAGAAATGGCCAAAACTGCATAGCACCCCTTTAAAAATTAACTTTTGTTGGCGCTTTTTTCAATGCTTTCTTTATTCATGGTCAATAAACCTAAATAAAATGACATTATAGCAAATTCTTTAGTTAAAAAAAGCAGAAATTATGATTTATTATGAATAATAGTAAACTTTAGAGGATGTTGAGTGGATCACAGACTAGTTTATGTCAAAGTTTAGTCAGGATGCTATAAAATTGAATAAAACATCCAAAATTCGATGAAAGTAATCATTGATTTTACCTGCGAAGAACATTCTATTGGTTCTCTACAACTTAAATACATACATCCACGTTATTTGTGGGTAATTTGGTTGAAAGAAACCCATATTTCTCAAGGACAACACAAGGGTTAAGCGGAGCTGCTCGGGATCGCAAAATGAATTTCAGTGTAAACTGACAACGAAGTTGTATCTCATCGTATCTGCCCAGCTCAAGTGTCCTTCAGCAGGCTACTAAGCCCTATCAGCTCCCTGGGCACTACACTATGCTGCAGCCGACCCTGACCTCCGGCCCTCCTGGAGAGGGACTACGGTAAAGGTCCCAAAGGATACCATAAGGTTATCACCGGTGTTTGGTGTTTTAAGCCACCAACGTCGTCTTCCAGGCAGCGCTGCCTGGAAGGCACTAGGATCAGGCAATGGTTAGGGTTTGGGTTAGGGTTAGGTGCCTTGAAGTCGACGGTCACAGCGCTGTCTTGAAGTCTGCGTTGGGGGCTTAAACCACCATCGAGCGAGTCAACCCAGTCCCAATGATGAAATATAATCATGATATGTATTTCCCTCCCAAAACCACACAGCATTTTACCATCACCGATACAATGTTAACGATAACTCTTCAAAATGCAGATTTATGTCAGATTTACACCCACAACAGCAAGGTTAAACTGTCGTTACATCCCTAAAAGTCGCGGAAGATTTTACTCACCCTGAGAGGATTGAAAATGCTTGCTGGGTGTTTTTTCTGGACTGTCAGGCAGAGATGTTTCCACTGTGTGTTCTGAGTGGTCCCCTGTTGCAGGGGGGGGAGGCTTATATACCCTCCCAGTGGCCTGCCAGGACAGGCCCAGGAATAACAGGCCTAAAAATACTACAAAGCAGTTAAGACCAGCCAATAGAGTAAGCCCCAACTGAGGAGTGTGACGTCTTTGTGTGTGCATTTGCAAGTGTGTGTGGGTGTGGGTGGCTTACAGATGTATGTTGTGATGTGCTTGTGTGTGTGTGTGTGTGAACATTGGGCTAATCAACACACTGCAGCATATCCGAGCACAGTGTGAATTTGTCAGGTTGTGTATGTCGGCATGTGCCCGTATGGATTGTGAACGCTGTATGGCGTTGATGGGCGGGAGGGAAGGTTGCCGCGTGAGCACGTGTCGGGGTGCGACGAAAGGGTCCTGATTCGACGAACAGTTGACCGTTCTAAGAAAGGGAGCGAAGGGTTTATGAAGGGTCCTGGCATACGGAAACGCCCACATCAATTCAATTCAATTTTATTTATAGTATCAAATCATAACAGAGTTATCTCGAGCCACTTTACAGATAGAGTAGGTCTAGACCACACTCTATAATAACATCGACATCAAACACACGCTCGGTCGCCCTCGTTTCTGTTTCGCATCAAATTCACAATGCACTCCATCTCAGTTGCACTTTGCAATATATATCATGTATTGAAGGAAATATTTGAATATAGGCCTATGCCTATTACCTTTATTAGATTAGACATGTAGAGATAAGAGAAAGTCAATTCTGGTTTAATGGAACGGGTCAGTGTCTCAACAACATTTCCAGGCGTACAGCAGCTACAGTTCCCAACACAGCATGTGGCGCACATGTTGGTTTATCACCTTTTTGTAATCGCTGGAAACAGCTGCCCGCTGCAGTGGAGAACTACACTATGAAACTAAAGAGAACCAACCAAAAACGGTACATTTGTGGGCCAGAAAACAAATACAATTAGCTAAAACAAGCTCCAGTACAAAAAAAAAACCCAACCCTGCAGAGCTTATGATATTATCTGCGGGTTCATAAATACGAGTGACTGCTTTGACATTACACATCATTAAATATATATATTGAATACAGATCTTTCTGGCTAAAAAAAGCTGTTCCAAGAGGACCTCTTCCACTTACGCAATAGGAGATGCAAAAGTGGAAGAGAATTACAAAAATTTAACATATGGGGCGCCTGGTTAGCTCACCTGGTAGACCACGCGCCCATATATAGAGGTTTACTCCTCGATGCAGACGCCACGGGTTCGACTCCGACCTGCGGCCCTTTGCTGCATGTCATTCCACCCCTCTCTCTCTCTCTCTCTCTCCCCCCTTTCATGTCTTCTGCTGTCCTATAAAAATAAAGGCCTAAAATGCCCCAAAAAATGTAAAAGGCTACAGAACCGTTGCAACTGTGGAATTTCCACAAGAAAAGAAAACTATTTTCATATAGGGAGAAATGAAATATATTATGTCAGATTGAGCAAAACCGAGCCATGCAGGGGGGGGGCGGCGGCTCTGTAGGAGCAGAAACACTGACGACTGAGAGGTGTAAAGAGTACAAAAATATTCTTCTTGCAAGTACCTAAGTGCTATTACTTTGATGAACTTTTACTTAAGTACAAGTAAAATTACCGGTGTGAAAATCGAGGGTGGGGAGATATACTTTTTTTATATTCATACTTATTTAATAGGTTACACTTTACTTGAAGGTAAATACATAAGAGTGACATGAACATGTCATAAACATTATAAACATTTATGACATTAACGCTTCTTTTAGTAAGTGTCATTCTGTTTTTGTCATGACAAGTTAGGGTTAGGGTTAGGGATCATGTGTTCATGCCAGTGTCATGTCACCCTTATATAGATACCTTCAAGTAAAGTGTTATCATTTAATATCTTATTTCTACTGTTTACTTATTTATCTTTTGCGATTTCATAATGGCACAAAGCCGCTTTGGAGGCCTCTAAAGGTCTCTAAAAGGTTAGAGACCTTTTTTATTTACTTTTTTTACTCCGTAACAAATGTGATTTAAAAATGTAGCAAAGTACAATACTTCAAGCAAAACATACTTACATAAGTAAAAGTACAGATTTTGAAAACTACAAAAAAAAGTCAAAGTATACAAAAAAAACCTACCCGATTACAGTAACGTGAGTAAATGTAATGTTGTGACACTGACACAGTCCTACATGCACAGTCCAGTGTATCATCTTCTGTGTTCCTTTTCCCGCTGTATGAGCATCCATACATACTGCAGTAAAAAAACCACCAATGGACAGAAAGAAGGGAGAACTTGTTGGGTGATCACCGTTAACAGATACGGTATTACATAACGCCGCCATATGTTGGTGTTGATGTTGGCTCATGGGCACAGCGGAAGGGACCGCCACCATCCTGAGCCAGCTGACTGAAACCGCGGAGTAATAACGCCATCTGGAACAGCTGTCAAGCCAAGGAATCTCACTCTGGCTTATTAGGGAGAGCAGAGGAGCTGGGGGGAGGGGGGGAGGGGAGGAGGGGGGGATTCTCTCCAACTCCGAGAGAGAGGTGAAACATATGGAGGGAGAGATGTGAAGCATTGATATGGCAGAGAGAAATGAAAAGGAAATCACTGCAGGCTGAAAAAAAGGAGGAATCTTAATCTGCTTCCAGGCATTAGTGATTTTTTTGAATGAATCGCAATCTGGACTCTACACGAGACAAATAAAGGCCTTTAAAATTAGAAGTAAATTAGAAGTAAATGAAATCATAGTGCAGTGGAGGAAATGGCCTGGGAAAATAGGACAATTTGAAATGTTGGCCTTGAAAGTGGCTAAAGTTGGGTTGCGTCGTGAGGTGTGTGTGTGTGCAGCATAGTTGCTAAATCCATCTCCACCATGTTTGCCTTTTCTGACTGGAGGCACAGAAAACTGGTTCCTTGAGATCTAAGGCACCAACTGGGTTTATATTCTTCAAACATATCAAAAACATATTTTTGGCCTTCAGCTATTATGTGATTTTTACACTAGCAGAAGCACTTTAAAATCTATAACTAACGTGGAGCTGGTGTAACGTCCTCGGCTACCTTGGCTCTCATTATTTTAGCAGCAGCAGCAGCATTAAAAAGGGGTCGCAGTTGTCTTTTTGAGAAGATGAAGCACAAGAGCGCATTGCACCCTGCTGGAGATGAAGGCACCAGTGAGTTTCTGTAAATCTCGCGTGGACATGAGACCTGATTCTTGCTATTTTGAAATGTTAAGAAAGCGGATTTAGTCATTACTGTGGCAGTGCTCTGTCGATGCAGCAGCTGCAGCTACAATCGGAGTCCATTCAAACAAAAATAATTCTAACATGGTCTTATATAGTATAGCGAATTGTAAGAATAAATGCGAAGGTTGCAGAGTGCAGTATAACTCCTATGATCCTATGATCAAAGGACTGACTCCCACCTATGGATACAAATACAAGTTTAATCAGATAGAGTCTCTGGGATACAACCTCCCTCTGTGTATCCAAACTACCTGCAACAGCCAAGAACTCCCAGCACTCAGCGGATAGCAGTTCTCCCCCTATTTCAACAGCTGGTGAATGCAGCTTGAAAACAGCATAATCCGGACAGCTGGCCTCTGTAATTATGGATGATTTATACATTGTAATTTGAATGCATTGTAATCATACCTTGTGGTGATGTCTATAGCCGTGGTACTGTACAGTAATCCTGGATTATTTAGTAATAGTTGTGGTAGGCCTATATTATACACAGAAGATCATAAAATGATTAAATTGTCCAGTTCCAGCATTATCGCTGCAGACAGGTATCAGTTGTCCACACCGTGGATAACAGGTGGAAAAAGGGGGCTGAAAGAAGCCATCATCTGGCTGGTCGGACAATATGCTTCAGCAATAGCCAAGTCAAATAGAATATCTTATTTTACCTGTTCAAAAAAAAACGTGTAAGAATAGGAAGAAGGTATACTTTATTAACTCTCCTGGTGTCCTCGGGTCAAATTTGACCCATTTTCAAAAAGTTTCTATATCAGAAATTTGGGTTTCTCTCAACCAAATTGTCAAAAAACTAACGTGGATGGTTCCGTACAACGCTCTTCACATGTAAAATAAATGATCAGTTCACTACTTTCATTGAATTTGGGTGTTTTATTCAATATTACAGCATTTGAAGAAGGAAATTGATAAAAGAACGTTGGAAAAAAGTGACAAAAAAGTCAGAAAAAAATGTCAAAAAGCGCAGAAGAAATCGACAAAGACATCATAAAAAGTGATAAAGAACATCGTGAAAAGTGACAAAAACTTCAATGGCAGTGTACCCCTGGAACATTGAAATCTTGTTTAATGATCTTATCTCTGTAATTAAGAAGAAAAGAACTCTCACTAAAGCTCCTCCTTGGTGTTTTTTTTTTGGTTTTTTCTAGCGTTGGTCTTCCTCACCCCCCAACCCTCCACATACCACATACCATACCACATTGCTACATATGGTAGATTTTTCTTTAGCTGAATTAGGCTTTTAATGATGTTGTGCTGGCTTTTTGGAATGGTTTGCTTTAAAATGAACACAAAGGCTGCATCTGTAAAAGATGAACCATATACATTTACATTAAACCCTTTGAATCGTGGATGAAAATCGTCATTACAAGTTGTATCTTATGTTTCTGAGGGTCTGGTCCTTCACAAAGGGTTGCAAGCAAAATCAAACGGTGCTTCTAAGTTTTTTTTTTTCCAAAAGTTGATATTTTGTCATCTCTAGAGGTCACAGGCCATAACATGTTTGGGAAATGCAAAGACAATTTTCCATTAAGTGTTAATAAGTAAATACTTACTTACCTACGTAGGCTACCTACTTAGGCTATTGATTAAATAACAAAAATAAAACAACTTTACCCATAGGCAAAAAAAAAAGTCTGTTTTACCCAGGTGTTTTCAAACATAAAAAAAACATTTATTTGTATTCAATTTGATTTGATAGCTAATTCAAGTTTTTTATTTTCTCGTTTGTCCATGTGTCAAAAGTGGAGGTTTTAGTAATCCTGATGAGTTTTTTCGATTTTGGTGGTTGTAACAATTTTTATATTATTATTATTATTTGGGGTTATGGCATTTAATTGACAGGATAGCTATCTTAAAGACAGAAAAGGAGAGAGGGGAGGGGGGGCAACATGGCCGCTGGTTGGATTCGAACCCGGGCCACTGCCTAGGACTCAGCCTACCCGGGGCGTACGCTCTACTGGGTGAGCAAGAGGTCGCCCTGTTGTAACTTTTTGAAATCACGGTTTGTACCTTTCCCTGCATGTTACTGCTGTAGACTAAAGGGCCAATAGAACTTTTTCACGGCAGACATGTTGACATGTCATAGTAGGAAAAGCACAGGTGTGTTCAAACCATTACTGATGGCTGCATTCCACTTAGGAGAGACCCTGGTATTAAACCATTACTGATGGCTGCATTCCACTTAGGAGAGGTCCTGGTATTAAACCATTACTGATGGCTGCATTCTACTTAGGAGAGGTCCTGGTATTAAACCATTACTGATGGCTGCATTCCACTTAGGAGAGACCCTGGTATTAAACCATTACTGATGGCTGCATTCCACTTAGGAGAGGTCCTGGTATTAAACCATTACTGATGGCTGCATTCCACTTAGGAGAGGTCCTGGTATTAAACCATTACTGATGGCTGCATTCCACTTAGGAGAGACCCTGGTATTAAACCATTACTGATGGCTGCATTCCACTTAGGAGAGACCCTGGTATTAAACCATTACTGATGGCTGCATTCCACTAAGGAGAGGCCCTGGTATTAAACCATTAATGATGGCTGCATTCCACTTAGGAGAGACCCTGGTATTAAACCATTACTGATGGCTGCATTCCACTAAGGAGAGGCCCTGGTATTAAACCATTAATGATGGCTGCATTCCACTTAGGAGAGACCCTGGTATTAAACCATTACTGATGGCTGCATTCCACTTAGGAGAGACCCTGGTATTAAACCATTACTGATGGCTGCATTCCACTAAGGAGAGGCCCTGGTATTAAACCATTAATGATGGCTGCATTCCACTTAGGAGAGACCCTGGTATTAAACCATTACTGATGGCTGCATTCCACTAAGGAGAGGCCCTGGTATTAAACCATTACTGATGGCTGCATTCCACTTAGGAGAGGTCCTGGTATTAAACCATTACTGATGGCTGCATTCCACTTAGGAGAGGTCCTGGTATTAAACCATTACTGATGGCTGCATTCCACTTAGGAGAGACCCTGGTATTACACCATTAATGATGGCTGCATTCCACTTAGGAGAGGTCCTGGTATTAAACCATTACTGATGGCTGCATTCCACTTAGGAGAGGTCCTGGTATTACACCATTAATGATGGCTGCATTCCACTTAGGAGAGACCCTGGTATTACACCATTAATGATGGCTGCATTCCACTTAGGAGAGACCCTGGTATTAAACCATTACTGATGGCTGCATTCCACTTAGGAGAGACCCTGGTATTACACCATTAATGATGGCTGCATTCCACTTAGGAGAGGTCCTGGTATTAAACCATTACTGATGGCTGCATTCCACTTAGGAGAGGTCCTGGTATTAAACCATTACTGATGGCTGCATTCCACTTAGGAGAGGTCCTGGTATTGTGCATGCTGACTCACTGAAATATCTTACTGGGACACTTGATGGAAATGAGCCATCATTAAGGTTATCAATCTCCTATTATGACAAGTCAAAATGTCTGATGTGAGAAAGGTTCATTCCAATATATATATTTTTAATATATATATATATATATATACACACACACACACACACACACACACACACATATACAGTTGTGCTCATAAGTTTACACACCCATGCATAAAAAAATCATCTTTTGGAAATTGGGGTTCTTTCCACAATATCATCTCTCAGTGCAAATCAAACCAGCTATTAGGCTAACTGAAATAAAACCATGCCAATCTCTAGGTATGGTGAAGGGTATGTGATGATGTGGGGGGTATTTTAATTCCAAAGGCCAAGGGAACTTTATCAGGATGCACAGTATCCTGGATCCATGAAATAACTGGCCTTTAAAAATAAAAATCTGCCTGCCTCTATGGGAATTTAACATAGGGGTAAGTATACTTATGCCCCCTGTATTTTAAGGAAGAACATTTATTTATTTACGATACATTATTCATTCACAAAAACAATTGATGTCCTTAAAAGGTCGGATTTTTCCTCATTTTTTTTAAATTAAGGCATTAAGATCAATTTCCAAAAGATGATTTTTCTATTCTCTTTTTAGTCAACTTTAGCATGGGTATGTAAACTTATGAGCACAACTGTATATGGATAGATGGATGGATAGATATCTATCTATCTATCTATCTATCTATCTATCTATCTATCTATCTATCTATCTATCTATCTATCTATCTATCTACAGTATATAACATGAAACAATAGTTTTCACTCAGCTTGGTGTAACATGGGATACTTTGTGCCAGTCAAAGCAACGGTCTCGTGCCTGTAACGAGCGGTGGGCGGGGTCGCCGTTTTGTGGCACTCGGCGGGCGCGTGCTTGTCAGCAGCACCTGGTGACCGTTGATTACTTGATGAAACTATCGTGACTTTTTTTGTAAAGGTACCTACCGGACAACATTGGACACCTCCGTTTTTACTCGTGTTACCCGAACAAGTAAAGAAAAGCCGGTGAGAGAAGAAGTTCTTCTGACGTGATATCTGGAGACCGGGAGACGTTATGAAAACGGTCAAGGACGATGGAGATGTGACGGTGGCGTCAGTAAATCGATTTACTAGAGGTATGATGCACTTCAGTTTTTTTGTTTTTTTTAAGTTCTTGCTAACGGGTTTTCACATGGGCAAACTGCCTTGACATTCGTAGTTTGTTAGTGAGAACTGTATTTATTTTTTTGCTCGACATATTGTCCAAAAATATTTAGTATTAGCCTACTGTAAATGCTACTTGTAGTCTATGGCAGGTAAGATAGCTAGCTGGCTACAGAGTTAGTTAAACTGCGTGTGTGTGTGTGTGTGCGCGCGCGCGCGAGAGAGAGAGAGATATGGAGAGATAAAGACAGATGGAGAGAGATTCTACTTTATTAAATGAAACACACAAACTGCACCAGAGGAGGGACAATTTACTAAAGTGGAAAATTAGGCAGAGTGGAAACAAGACTAGTAAAACAGCCTCCATTGTGTAGTTTAACTTAGCATTGCTTTTGGCTAATATGTCCCAACTGTTACAGTAATTTGGTACTAATTGAAGTGCTGTAGGAAACCTGCAAACCACAATATTTACTGTACTGTATCAGACACCGTAGCCTATAAGCTAAATATAATGCTATTTTTTTTATTACAGAATGTAAATTTCACAATGTCTCTGCATGCTGACAGTACATTGTTTCTCATTGCATTGACATCTTGTATGTTTTCACCCAAGACATGTTCTGATGTGTCAGGGGATGTGTGAGGAATACGGAGCATTTTATATGGATAGAGGAAATGTTGGAACACACAAGTAGAGTGTCACTGGTGCCAAAAAACACATGTAAACAAGCAGCTTTAAATCTAACAAACAGTGAAATGTGGCATCTTGAAAACACCATGCTTTCCAATGTTTGCAGCCTCACATGTAAATGTTAGGGCCTCTTAGAATGTAGGTCATACCTCCCAGATCACCAATATTGTCAAATGCAACAGCAACACAAAAACATCAAAGAGGTAAAGTACGTACAGATAGTGTATGTTTTGACAGTGCATGTTTTTTTGTCCAATACTGTACTCTCATAAAGTATGTGCCTGACTCAGTACTCATTCTGTGACATCTTATGATGTGTAATATATATATATATAATCGTAAAGTATGCCAGTGTAGAACAATTATTTAACAATAACTGGCTCAACAGAAAAGTGATCAGCAAAAATCTTCATAATTAGCCATGCAAGTCATTTATCAAGCAAAGATGCTAAACATTTGTTGGTAACCGCTTCTCAAATGTAAAGATTTGCTGCTTTTCCTTACTTTTATGTTAATTTATATATATTGAATTTGCATTAATATATTAAATGAATGTATAAGATTTGGTGTGTTTAGCAGACTGAACTAGATTCTTTTTTTCAGACGTTACCTCAGGTTCTGACTGAGGTAATCAGGTTATGAAAAAATAATCAATAATTAATGGAAATAACTAGCTGTAGTAGAAATGTAAAACTTAATAGATAAATGAAGTATCAAAGAACCAATATAAAGAAAAAGTTGTCCTGCATATTGTAGACTTGCAGTAGGTCGAGGTTTTTGTCTTCTACTACTCAGTTCCTACATCATAATGAAATCAAGGTGCTTGTAATTGGAACACTTCACAGAGAGACACACTATTAGCCTTTTGAACCTTACTTTGCTTTATCTTGTATTTTTAATTGGGCGTTGCAGAACAGTGTCTCTATAGCCTGAATCCTTGCAAAGTTCAGAGCCTTCTATAAAAAAAATCTTTAGTCCTGTGACCTTGAATTTCTCCAAACAAGCACTTTTCCCCCCAATATATCATCCAGTGTGTATTGTGTAACTGTCTCTCTTAACCAGGATTACATCTTTTTTTTATATATATGCCATTTGGCTGGCTCTTTCATCCTGAGCTCCTTGTGGACTTAAGAGTGCATACATGTTGTTTTGTTCCGGTGGGAGTGGAGCTTCTATCTTTGATGCTGCTAACGCCATGCTCTACATGTTGACCTACACAGGAGAATACACCATGCCCCTGTTAGTACTGTAGGGTCAAACAATATGGGATGTTAATAGTTGATTACATTTTTAAATGGAATTCAGTTAGCTGATATTCTGTATACAGTAACATATCTGAATAACCGTATAACGTGTGACTTTAACTATCCGTTGTTTATCACTCTACTTGTGCTTTTGACTGTGTGTGTGTGTGTGTGTGTGTGTGTGTGTGTGTGTGTGTGTGTGTGTGTGTGTGTGTGTGTGTGTGTGTGTGTGTGTGTGTGTTCTGAACCACAGACTGTTCAGTGTGAATTTGTGACTTTGTCTGGTTCAGTACGCCCTATATACCAAACTATTAAATTACTGTTAAATTAGTTGAACACTCTTCTCCCGTTAACATTGCTTGTTATAATACTGTTAGTCCATAACAGGGAACTTAAATGTAGTTGAAAACCCCCCCATCTTGCAGCATAATCTTGGTTAAAACAACTTGATTTAATGCAACTTCAGTTGAATGTCCTCCCTATATATTCGTTAATGACATGCACGCACGAAGTAATCAGCATAGGCTACTACATACTTGCCAACATGTAGTTTTTAAAATTGTAAAAGTTTATTTTAGTTTTTTGGGGGGAGGGGGGTAATACATAACCCATTGCTATTAACCTATGTGTGTTAATTGTATAGCCCACTTGTTCTTGGCTGGGAACAATAGACAGATGGTTACCTTAGCATGCATATAACCATAGTAAACCAAAGGCGCTGCCTTTGGTTTACTATGATGCTAGCTACCTTCATATGTTAAGCTAAAGGTCAATGGTTTGGGCTACTACTTAGCCTACTGCAGGGCTATTGAGGCCACACCCACTGCACAGATCATTTTAAAAATCCAACATTCAGCAGCAGATTGAAGCTGATTGAAGACAGTACTACATTTAATCCCAAGGACTACATCCCATCCAAATTCCCATAATTTCCATGAATTCCCATGAAAGTTTCCAAATTGGAATGTTTCCAAAATTCCCCAGCTAAACTTTCCATGGAAAATTTTCGAAAATGTCCGCCCCTTTGCAACCCTAGTCACGAGCAAAAGCATTCAGAGTTTGTTGTAGCAACCAACGTAATAATAACTTGGATTAATATAGCGTACACAGGTACAGGGAAAAGACACAAACACGGACTAAAAGGAATAAAACCTGAGTGCTAAATGGAAAGGGGACGTAATATAGCCTGCTGAGGTACAACCACATGGCGCATTGTAAAGTTATTTTATGAATGAAATATTATATGACAACATATTACATACCCGAGGGCAAATTCAATGTGGTTTTTGAATTATTTACATTCCCGTACTGTAATTGTCTCTATCGTTTGAAAGCCTGACCTTGCCCGTCTTCTGTACTTTCCTTTTTAGCCTTTAGTTGTTCTTTGTTTAATTTCCTTCTTTTCTGTGATGGCCCTGCCCCAGTATCATCCATAACTACAGCAGATAACTTCTAAAATAAAATTAGAATACAATTTGGCCTATAGCTATAAAGAAATCTCCTGCTACCTTTTACCTGGCTAGATACTCTAACACAGGCATTTCCGATGTTACAAAGAAATCTGTGAGCCGTCAGAATGTGTTACTGTAGAGCTGTTCTACCTGCCGCAAATCATTCTGTGACTTTACAGGAAATATTGGACCCGGCCAAAGGCATTAATAAAAACGACATAAAAATAGCGTTCTTTTCACTGTTTGTCTCGTTTGCTGTTACAGGTCATTTATGATCATTATATGAAAAATGACACTGTTGCAGAAACTTAAAAATGTTAAAACTTACATATAGTAAATTGAACACTGTATTATAGAGGGGATTAAAATGCTCTGACTTGTTTGTATTTCTTTAACCAATCCCAATCATCTTGTGAAGTGCTAAGCCCCGTGCCTCACTCTAATTAGAAATTCTCCGACCAACTAAAATTGATTTGCCAATCATTTGCAAAATGATAGCTCACCAGGCCGATTTACCATGAGATGCCTTTGCAAAATGGTTGATGCTAGACTGGCTGGTTCGGAGGGATGGGCGAAGGCATAACTCTGCCTACTCTGCCTCTGATTGGCATACCCTGATATTCTTACCTTATACTTTACCAGTCTCACCGTGCGTTCATGGACATCGGAAAAACGTTTTTACGAGTGAAAACGTCACCATTCACGTTACGTCCTGTGGGAATCAGAGGTGGGAAACTCGGGCTGGATTTTTCTAACCGAGTTTCCCAGTTTCGCGTTGTTGACAACTGACGTTTGATGTAGGCGACTTTGGTTCACTGAACATATTTCAATGACAATAAACTGTTTATTTTGGACAAACGCCTCTGCCAAGAAACATACACAGACATAACATGTTTAAATGTATTCATAAATAGGCCTATATGTAAAAAAAAAAAAAAAAAAAAACACCTTATGTGTCCTTTCCCGTTCGTTGTCCTGCAGATAACACAAACAAACACCTGGCGATGTGCTGTTTGGATGCTCGCATAAGAAAACAGCAGAAAATCTTTTGTTATTGTGACCTCCATGTTTTCCCACACCTGATGCTCTAGGCTATGGCCAACCGTTGGTGGCAGTCATGCAAAAAGTTAAGCCAAAACGCCAATATAACAGAAGAAGAAGAACACTCATCCCGACCACTTGAACGCTGCCAGTCGGAAAAACAACGTAACCACGGGGGCGGTCCCTGTTATTCCGAGGTGGCATGAACGCGCCATCACTCCTCATGCCTAAACCTAAACCACCTATGAACCAATCAGAGGCGTGCATGCTTTCACCCCGTCTCTCCCAGGATCCCAGGAAGTGCGCAGAGTTTTGAAGCCGATTTGACAAAGCGGCCAAACAGTGAAATTACTGCTTCCGTCTCGTCACATGATGCCACTGGGCCAAAAAATACTTCCCCCATAGACTTGCATGGCACAGGAGACTTTAAATCAGTATTTGCAATATAGAAAGTGGAGACAGTGGAAGCGGAGGAGACTGCCTGCCCACCCACATTGTACACCCAATAAACCAGACTAGTTCAATACATTTTAATTACAGTAGGACTATGTTTTTGCATGTGCAACAATTATTTGATTAATCAATAAAATAATCAGCAGATGAACTCATGAAAATAAGCGTTAGTCGCATACAATAATTATTCAATAAGACAGTGTTTTCTTTTTTTAATTATTTTTTTTTAATTATTTTTTAGGATCTTTAATGAAAGGACAAATTTGGGCTTGAAGTGTTCTTCTGTCCAAAACTCACACTTGGGTATTAGTCAGTTGCTGACCCAAGGTTTTGAATATTCAATATTTTAGAATTTGTCTTTATAGTAGTAAAGCAACAAATATTATGAAAGTATGATCAAATTAACTTTTTTAGTGTTTCTATGTACCTTCTCTGCCTTGAATAACGCTGTAAGTTGTGCGTTCATGGACGCGTAGGAATTTGGTTCACAGTGTTAATTGTTTAAGTGGCATTCATTATTCCCTGCCTGGTGGGACTGCTGTAGAATTAAGTAGCTACTGGTGAAGACATTAATCAATCAGCTCAGACACAGTGACTCACTTAGCTTCCAGCTCCCTCAGTCGCTTTAAAAAACACTTGCCATGTAAGAGACATCATTGTGTCTGGGTTAAATTGGTATAGGCTTAATAAAAACTTTAAGTTTACACATCATAAGATTTGCATAATATAATCCCACAACAGGATCTCATGTAAAATGAGTCAAGTCTGTGAGAAGTACAGGGTTCAACAAACAGATGGTTCATGTTTTATCTATAAATTATTTCTTAAAGGTATAATATGTAGGATTTTCCTTAAAAACAATGTGCAGACTAATACAAAAATAATCCCTTTAAATAATCACTTATGACCAACTAGAAGTGTGTGGGGATGTCTGTTTCTGCAGAGAACCTTCCCTCTGTCTGTCTGTCTGAAAATTGTTCCAAAATTCTTTTTAATGGTTAACAGGGCTTTAATAAAAACATTGGTGTGTTGTCAGGTCAATGCAGGAGCATGTTGTTCTGCTACGTCAGAGGTCCATTCACTCTTTAAAAAAAGGAAGGAGGAAGATTGTTCAGTGACATTATACTTTGGTTCTTTCTATGATATGTTGCTTCAGGAGAGTGTGATGCAAGTTTGCACACACTTACCAAAGTGCCCTGGTGCTGAAGTTAGCATGTAGAGTCTAAAAATGCATTGCATATTGTAAGATTAATTCATTTTGCCTGTTGACCCAAGAAGCATTGATTTGGTTATTTGCAGGTAAAACGCTTCCATCCATCTAGGTTTAAACTGGGCTATATCATAGTTCAATCAGGAGAATGTTTTTAGAATTAAAAAGACCTTTATTACATGGTGCACAATAATGTAAATTGTTAAGAGTTGTTTAGTTGTCTATCAATGGCGTTATTAAACCGCTGACCCTTCTAGTTGCACTAACTTACGTCAAAACAATGATAACTACACACTTAAAACTCCTGGGTTATTTCTTCAACCCAGTTTCTGGGTTATTTGTGTTGGGTTAAAATTATGGGTTATTTTTTTCAGAGAGTAACCATTTTCTGGGTTATAGGGCTAATATTTTGACCCAATTCCTGGGTTGTTTGGATATATATATATATATATATATATATATATATATAAAATGTATTTTTTGTTGGAGGGGTGTATTTTATGGAGTTATTATATTATCATGTCAACATAGTTCATAATATGAACAATCACATTTGTGTGTTGTGTACATGATATGATAAAACAGTATCACCAGTATTTGTAGGAGAAATAAAGTGGCACATCCTCTAAACATGGATATATGTCCCACCCCTCCTCTGAGAGACCACACCATAACAGAGGAGTGTGATGCGTCAGATGAGAATACAGTTTTCAGTTCAGTTTTACATGCTCTACTGAGTTTGTTTTGTTTCAGCTTGAAATTATCCCAAACTTTGGACACTTTGTCATTTAGCCTGTCTCTCCCTCGCCCCTTGCTCATTTCTCTCTCTTCTTCCATTTTGCAATCCCTGCAAATCTTCATCACATCACCTGTACATACCAACATCGTAAGCATGCTGTGTCACAGTAATAATCATCTGTATGGAAGCACAGTGGGCTGCATATACTGTGTATATAATTAAATGGATTATACGAACGAAGCCTTGATGCAAGAAGATTTGCGTTGACAATGGTGGTTAACAAT
Source organism: Perca fluviatilis (assembly GCF_010015445.1). Lineage (NCBI taxonomy): Eukaryota > Metazoa > Chordata > Actinopteri > Perciformes > Percidae > Perca > Perca fluviatilis. The sequence continues at coordinate 7,961,673 of NC_053131.1, forward strand.
GACAACTCCCATGATCCCACACAACTTCCCCAAGTCATCAAAAGTCCGTGGGTACATTGCACATTTCGATTCAGAGACCCCTAGCAGCAGAAAATTACATATTGTACGTTTAAGTATGTCATTTAATTAATTCATAGATAGAGACCTATCTCCACAGCGCTGTGGAGTAAGTTCTGGCTACACCACAGATACATTCTGGGATAGGAGGAAAAAAACGCTCGGAGTTGGCATTTAACAAATGAGCTGGATACATGGTTAAACGAAATTTGCTCTTTCCAGTGTATCGCTGTTTGTACTTCGTCCACAGCAATCCCATCAATCGGCCCCAAAACGTCCCAGTTGGAGAGTAAATGCCGTATAACATATTCTTTGTAAATCTGTAAATCATTCACTTGAAAGAACCAAGCAGGCCTGCCTCATTGCACAATTGAAGTGTGTGTGTGTGTGTGTGTGTGTGTGCGTGTGCGTGTGTGCGCGCAGCATGTGTGCATGAGCGATAGCATGCATATGTTTGAATTTGTCTGTGTATATGTTTGTGTGTGTGTTTTCATGATAGATGAATTTTGTTATTCTCCAGCCTCTGAAAACAGACAATGCAAGGCAGGAGCCGGTCAGGAGGAGAGGAAATCCCATCCAGTGTTTGTCCACTAACTGTTTCTTTGCTGTCTTCCTGCTTGGAGCACAATACAACAAGGTGCCCTTTGCAGTTTATTGCAGCGTTTTTAATGTGCACTGTAGGTGCTTAGAATTTTAAAGTGGGCTATAGAGTGACATTTTTCTCAGAAGCAGTTGTCTACAAGCAATGGCAAAGGCTTCTTTCCAAAAGAGGCAGCTTAATCTATTTTCATAATAATGACATGCACTCTAGTAAAAATATTAAAAGCACAAAGTAGGAGGAGCCTGTAGTATTGGCTGATAAATTAAAAAAAACACTTCTGCAGACTGGATGATGAACATCAGGAAATTATAATTTTCTCTGAAAGAGATGGGTAGTGATTTCAAAATTAATTCTTAAACCACACATCAGATAAAGTGAGTAGCACATGCAGTATTATTATCAGTAATATTTAATTTCCATGACTATTAATTTACAATCATTTTGGCATTCACTTAAGGATAGAGTTGAATATGACCCGCCTGTTATAGAACTTTGTTTAAAATTAACATAGTCCTGTCTCAATTAGTGTAGTATTTGACAAATATATTGACATAACAATGGGTTTAGTGCCAATTTAAATGATGTTTAAACATGTAAACCAGTTTGTCTGGTCCTTTTTGTAGGTGAGACTGATTTACAGCGAGGGCATAGGAGGCAGGATGATCCATGTTGCTGATTTGACTGTTTCACTCACTCACTTGAAAGTTAAAAGTGTCTGTGTCAGCATTGCTTCCCCATAAGGGCCTTTGGAAATGTAAAGACAACAAACATTTCCTGTGGGGGGTGTGTGTGCGTGCGTGTGCTTGTGTTGGTATCACAATGAAGAGGGAAAACACATAAGGGGAAACTGGAGGTCAAAGGGCACAGCCGCTATCTTCAATTCCTGTTTTGAGCCTCTGTAGCTTCCAGCAGAGGGCAGTGTGTGTGTCTGTCTCATTGAACAACACAATATATTCTGTTGAGTCTGCTTGTGATGATGTTCAATATCTTTTGCTGATAAGTCCTTAGTCATCCTTAGTCTTTATCTGCATTGCTGTCGAGTGAGTGAGTGGTTGTATGCATCCTCATACCATGAATATTTTATGTGAAGCAGTACCTGCACAAGACCAATAATTATTGATCACATCTGTATAGGTTTGGGCATCATTTGGATTTTAACGATTCTGATTCCAATTGCCATTCTTAATTTCAATTACAGTTCTTATCAATGCTTGATTCCGAATCTTATTTCACAAATAAGAGCAAAGTTTTATTTTTATTCAATGGTGGGTTGCAGTTTTTCAACATAAAATAAAGCCACACTAGAGCACCGCTTACTGTGCTCCATGGCTGCAACACAAGAAGCGCCTGGCCGCTTCGGAAACCAAAACTTACGCATGTTCAATTTTGAACCCGTGATCAGATTTGAAATCAAATCCTCGAAACGATTCCAATAAAGTTAAAGGAATTATAATTTTTGAAATGATTCCAAGTAGGAATCTGTTCCCGATGCCCAACCCTACATCTGTAGTCAGTCAGTCAGTGGCCTCCAATATGCAAATTCTACTTATAGTAGTAGTTTGCATCACAGAGACATTTGTCTTTTTTTTTTATTGGTCATTTATTACAGGTTTCTCTCCTGCTGACTTTGTTTCCCCTTGGGGATTGATAAAGTGCATTTTTATTATGTAGAATATTCATGGGGGTAGTAGGAGCCATGAGGTTTGAGAAGTGTGTTTGTGACCAGAGGGTTGCTGGTTCAAATCTGAAAGCCTGTGGACTGAGCTAGGCATGAAAAGTGAATATATAAACCAGCCACGTGCCCTTGAGAAAGCAAGACCGTTGCATGTGAATTAGGGCTAGGTACTGAACATTGATACTTTTAGGCACCAAGCGAATTTGCTCCATAGTATTGAGTATCGAAAAATGGCTCATAATTCAATACCAAATTTCATAACTAAGGAATAAATCTCATCAGCGTCAGTGAGCCATGCAGCATGCTTCTACTAAGATCTAGTAATGCTTGTGCTGTCATTACACGTCGTAGAGGCATGCAGGACTACGTTACGCACAGAGACGGGGCGTGTGTGTGCGCGTGTGTGTGTGTGTGTGTGTGTGCGTGTGTGTGTGTGTGTGTACGTTGAGAGGCTTGACTACAGTGTGCGTCACATAGGTGTAAAGGAGCTAAAAATAAAACTAAATACTGTAATGTGTAATTCATTTTTGTTAAAATGGATTTTATAAAATTTGTAACCAAAAAAGTATCGTTCAGGAACCAGTATCAAATTCACGGTATTGGAAACATAATTAACGATACCCAGCCCTCATGTGAACGAATGTGTGCTCTGAGCAAGAAGGGGCTGAAATAAATGTGTGTGCTCAGTCAGCCTTCCCCCGTTTTAGATGAGGGTTTAACTTCCCCACTAGGCTTGCTGCACTGGAATTTTGATTTCATATCTCAGGCAGTCATTTCATTCAGGTTTTCAGGACAGCTTTTTTTTTTTTTTTAGTGAACAAGTGGGATTTACTGTGTAACACTTTGCTAGGGCATATTGTTGTTGAGGATTGATTCTGTCAAACTCTAGGCCGCTCCGGCATCCATTATTTTGTTGCTGGCCCAACAAACAAGTTAACCAAAAGGAACAACAGTGTGTCATTTGTGACGAGAAGTGCCCACACTGTTGCTGGTTAACTTATTGTGCTGGGGCTGTTAGAATGAATGGTAGCCTACAGAAGGGTTTCAGGGTTGGGAGGACTTTTTGTGAGTACTGACTTAATTGTAGCATTATTTTGTTTAAGCCAATTTTAGTTTTGGTACAGGAATTAGAAATACTGATGCATTTGAGAGGTAAAAGAAATATATCTTTTTGTGTTTTAGTTTTAATAAATGGCCATATGCTGCTCGATTATGGAAAAATCATTATTTTGGTCAATATTTAAATCATTATTTAAAGGTCCCATGGCATGAAAATGTCACTTTATGAGGTTTTTTAACATTAATATGCGTTCCCCCAGCCTGCCTATGGTCCCCAATTGGCTTGAAATGGTGATAGGTGTAAACCGAGCCCTGGGTATCCTGCTCTGCCTTTGAGAAAATGAAAGCTCAGATGGGCCGATCTGGATCTTCATGGGAGAGAGACATCATGGCTTTCAAACGAGAAAAGTGGCAGTTGGTCAAGGCCACACCCCCACCCTCCACCTTGCCCTGCCCTCTCTCCTCCTCAATAGCTAGAGACACAAAAATGGCACATCCTAAGGAAAGCTCATTGTGGGACTGGCTCTAGTGGCTGTAATTCTGCACCAAGGCTGAATTTCGGGAAAGAGACTTCAGATATAGTATTAGGGGACCACTAAGGTCTATATAAAAGCATCCAAAGAGCACCATGTCATGGGACCTTTAACACAATTACTCATTGATCTTTGGCAAGATGTTGCAATTGTTGAATTTGAAAAAACAATGAAACCGTTCAACAAATCAACATTGAAAACACCTTGAACTGTGAATCTTTTTGTGATTGTGGAGCCAAAATCGCAATTGCGATTTTAAAATGTGATTGCACAGCCCTACTAGTTAGCATTTCACTTTGCAGCAGGTAGCAGTCCAACACTGGAAGTCCCGGTCCGTGGCGTGTAGCTGTCTGTAGCTAAAGACAGAGCGTACCTTACCTGTCGCCTGCAGCTGCCCTTTTCCAGACACCACGACCATTGCCAGAGTTGAAGGTGACGGAGAAACAACCCAACTGTTAAATCCTCATTCTATGTTGAATATATTTGAATTGTGTGTGTCGTTATATCCCTGCACTGATGTGTGTGTGTTCACGTGTGTCATCTTAGTTACGTTGCACCGTTTTTTGCCTGAGAGAACATAATCAAGTTGTTTTTCTCCAAATTAAATCTGTAGCTAGTTTGTGACCTGAAATACATCCTCATCCCCCTGGCAACACACACACACACACACACACACACACACACACACTCACACACACACAGGGAATTGCGGGAGGGTAAATTCTCCTACAGTGATGTGTGGGGGCAGCAGAGTAACCACAACCAGCTGCTCCCCTCATCCTCTTTCTCTTCCTCCTCCTCCTCCTCCTCGTCCTCCTCTTCTTCATCATCTTTTTCCTCCTCTTCCTGTTTCCCTTCATCTCTCTTTTATCCCTTATTCCGGAGTGTTATTATAATTATCACTGTGCCTCTCTCTCCTGCTGTGCCATAGTACAGCATAAACAACATCGACCACAAAGACGATGCTGAAGAAAGAAAATAGACACACACACACACAAACTAACAGGTGCACAAGCTTATAGACGCATACACACAGAAAGACAAGATCGATGCCTACCCATGCAGACATGGAGGTGTAGTTAAAACACATGCACAGCACACACAGTCGTTGCCCACACACACTCAGCTGCTAATGACGGTTGTTCCCAGTCAAAAGGAGGGAGCAGGATTCCCTCTCTGATTGATGACTCACTGAGGAAATAGCTGTTTGTGCATCATTACTCGCTATGCTGTGTTACCATTAATACTAGCACTACTGCAGACGCAGCTACCTTAGGAGCCCCATGGCTTCTCAATCGGGTCAGCAGGATTTAAAATCACCAAGTGAAAAGTCTTAACACCGGTGCAGAGGCATGTTGGCATCCTAATGAGTTGTACACCACATCCTGAAATCTGGCACAAGGACAAAAGGACACCACCTACACTGCAGCAGCACAGTACTGTACAATACTGGACTACGCATCGGTTAAATCACATCATTTCTGCAGCCCTATACTAAACGTGGCTGCATTAGAATAGCAACAGGATCATATTTGCAAAAAATATTTGTGTTGCTGCATCTTTCAATATTTATCTCTAGTTGTTACTGTTGTTGTTAAACTGATCCTGTTACCGATCAGTTACTGTTTTTTTTTGTTTTTTATTTTGTCGGTGACCTTGTAAAGTGCCTTTGAGTACCTTTTTTAAAAGCGCCATATAAAATAAATGTAGTAGTATTATTATTATTAGCATAGCGACATGATCATATTTGCAAAAGGACCGCACGCTCACAAAATGTTTACTTACAGACTGTGGAGAAAAATTACAGAGCACAGAAGGACTTGTTGGAAAAAGGAAAAAAAAAATGATATGCACAAAGAACGGTAAACAACATTTTAACATATGTTTTAAGATATGCCAAAGGTAACAGTTGTTTAACAGGAAGATACTAGTATATCCACACATTAGTCAAAAAGTAAAATAAAACTGCATTAAACCCAAACTGCTCATTTTAACTAGATTATCTCTGGCCTAAACCTACCACAGTTTATCTTGCTGCCATTGCTGCAATATGCACCCACCTGTTGCCAAACTAGTATTGCTGAAACAATGTCTATTGTAGCAGCAACTGTATAAAAAGTATCACAAAATAATTGTTAGTTGCAGGTGTGCTTTAGTATAGATGTTTCTCTGATTTACTTAAATAAGCAAATAAATAAAAATAATACAAAAATATAATGTAGAGCATGGATGATGCAGTCCTAAACCCGTGAGACTGTTCAACATTAAATGTTTGTGTATGAAACGCACACTATGTTGACATACATCTTTATTTGCCTTCTGGGACTGTGTTAAGCCCTGGCTCTGCTGTTTAGAAAAGGTGTACACCGTAGGCACGTGGTTGACCTTAATAGTTCTTGATTGTTGACTTTGAGCTCACCAAGATGTCATAAAGTAGTAGTAATGTCATATCTACTTATTCCCATAGGGTTGCTCTGAATATCACATATGTCAGTAAAAATATTATTTGTACCTTTTCAACGTGTGTCCTGTGCTTTTGTTTATATTGTTGTGATTAATTTTAGGTCTAAGTCGGCTCCTTCTCGGTTTCAGTTTCTTTGAGACCTGCTTTAGTGATGAAGGACTACAGAAATGACTGGACTTAACGGAGTCTCCTATATGCAGGTTGAACCTTTCATGTGCAGCCACCTACCTCTGCAGTGCAATTTTAGCTTTATCAACTGAGTCAAAAGAATGAAAAACCTTAGTTTAGCTGCATTGTTTGGCTTCCTCTGAAGCTTGGCAGACTGTTGCTAGTTTAGGAATGTAGTGAACTATTAAGAATTGGCTTTTTGTCATACATGCAACTCACACAGCTTTGGACTATCACCTTAACACAAACAAGCCAGACATCAGTACAAATCCCAGCTGAACTACATAACATTCCTCAACCTTATAAATTACATCAACTATTTACCAAGAGCACCTGCCAGCATCTGATACCATTAAAGCCAGAATTAAGAAAAGCACTTTTATTGTAAGATATGTTTTACTATATTTTAAGTTTGTATCACACGCAATGTTGAAATGATCATTATGACTTTCCATCATTATGGAGTGGAATCATTGACACTGTGAAAATGGGCCCTTGAAGATGATGCTTGCATGAGAAAAAGTTTGTAATAATGTACTAACATTCAATTCTATGCTATTCAAATGAATCAGTAATTTTAATAAAGTTTACGAAGTAGTGTTCTAAAGTTAAAGGGGACAGCTTATGACCGACTGGTTGCTGGTTTAATACCTGGATGGGCAGGATAATGCTGATCAGGGAAGTAAACTAGCAGCTCTTGCTCCTTCTTATTTACTACTGTTAAGGTGTCCTGATATTGTTTCAGTGGATCTAATTTAGGGCTATATCTAAGAATTTCTTATCAATTAATCCAAGTATTTTTTTATGATTAATCATTTACTTTGAAACATGTTGAAATAATGGCCAGCAAAGCCCAAAGATATCCTTAAATTAGGGCTGTCCCAAACGATTAATCTAGCGATTATTTTTTTCAATTAGCGATTATTTTCCCATTGCTCAATTATTAACAATTTACACAAAACAAATTTCAACAAGGTTCAAATCTCTATTTATTAAAATTGTTTAACACTGCGTTGTTCAAGTAAAATGAATTTTTAGTGCAACCTGAAGCCAGATATAGGCTATCAATCCAACAACAAAATAAAGTCCCTTTCAGGAGGAATACAAAAATAAAAACTTAAAATAAACCTGTATTTGCTTTTTTTAACAGTAGGGAAAATAAGGAATAAGCTCTTGTTTAACATCCAAGCTCTTCTCCCTTTAATTTAACTTTAATTATTTGTATCTAAAGGCTGGTTAAGCACTGTAGGGAGGAGAAGTTGGACAGGTTGTTTTTTGTCTCGTTCCAGTGATTGGTACATCTGGGTGATGGTGTCGGATATGCGTTAGCATGTTAGATGTATTTCCACTCACAACTCCCAACAGCTGCTGAACAACGGCAACACACAGTCCTCGTCCTATCCACCGCTCTCTCGCCTGTAGCCTACTGCTGGAACTGATCCAAAGACCGACATTTTCGAGGCGGGGACGGCATGCGACGAGAGGACATGACATGGGAGGCTCCAGGCTGCAGCCATACAGTCTCGAAGTTTTCCCAAACTTGCGATCTTAAAGAGGCCAGCGGGGAACTCTTGTGGGTTGCCACCACTCGCCATACTCGTCCTTTCGTGCTGCTATCGCTGACTCACTCACTGGACCGTCGACCTGACAAAAACTGCATGTAGGCGGAGGAGCTCGGCTAGCTTCAGAGCTAAGGCAGGGCTACAGTTTAGGTGTCTCTAGAACCCGCGTATCTAGCAGTAGTTCCACATTACATTAGTTCCGCATTACATTAATTTATTTTATTTAGTGACGCGTCAACGCAAATTATGTGTCGATGCATTTACGTTATCATCCCAGCCCTACCTTAAATTACTTGTTTTTCCTGATTAACAGTCCAAAAACCAAAGATGTATAATGATGGACAACAAGTTTTCCCTTACTGCTTAAAAAAAATAAAAAATAGTAAAAACATTCACACAACAAACCCCAACAAACAAGGCCCAAGTCATAAAGACATGCTTCTACCAAAGCATTTACTAAATGTCAAAATCTTCAGGGTTGGCCCTTGACCCACAGTGACTTAAAGTAAGTAGACAGTAAGGGTTCGGTGTCGGGGACAGCTGAACATATGGCTGTGGCAAGTGATGCCTCTTATGCCCTCCTGTTCTTTTTGTCCTGTTTTTTTTTTCCACAACCTAAGAGGGAGTACTACTCAAGAACATCGGTGTGGTTGAAATGAATAGTTGTAGATGAGGTAGTGAAAGGCTCTCCTTGTTCAAACATGGTAGCTGCTTTGTTTTTTTTTACCAGCTGTGTTGTACTGGGGGTCTGGTTTTTGGCTATGACGGCAGCTATAATTACAGTAAAAACAATTGTTAAATATATCTGTTTATATAACTCTCCCTTTTTCCCTTTTTCATGATGTTTTGACAGCGTGTGCCAACACACTTGCTCCCTCTTACTTGTCAGTCTCCCCCGCTGTTCAAGAAAATGTTGCTGTGAGATGAAAAGGTGCCGAATAATTCAAAGAAATACTTGTATACATTACACACACACACACACATAGTACAGGCCAAAAGTTTGGACACACCTTCTCATTAAATGAGTTTCCTTTATTTTCATGACTATTTACATTGTAGATTCTCACTGAAGGCATCAAAACTATGAATGAACACATATGGAATTATGTACTTAACAAAAAAGTGTGAAATAACTGAAAACATGTCTTATATTTTAGATTTTTCAAAGTAGCCACCCTTTGCTTTTTTGATAGCGCTGCAAACCCTTGGTGTTCTCTCAATGAGCTTCATGAGGTAGTCACCTGAAATGGTTTTCACTTCACAGGTGTGCCTTGTCAGGGTTAATTGGTGGAATTTTTTTCCCTTTATTAATGGGGTTGGGACCATCCGTTGTGTTGTGCAGAAGTCAGGTTGATACACAGCCGACAGCCCTATTGGACAACTGTTAGAATTCAAATTATGGCAAGAACCAATCAGCTAAGTAAAGAGAAACGAGTGGCCATCATTACTTTAACAAATGAAGGTCAGTCAGTCCGGAAAATTGCGAAAACTTTGAATGTGTCCCCAAGTGCAGTCGCAAAACCATCAAGCGCTACAACGAAACCGGCTCACATGAGGACGACGCCCAGGAAAGGGAAGACCAAGAGTCACCTCTGCTGCTGAGGATAAGTTCATCCGAAGTCACCAGCCTCAGAAATCGCGCAGTTAACAGCAGCTCAGATTAGAGACCAGATGAATGCCACACAGTGTTCTAGCAGCAGACACATCTCTAGAACAACTGTTAAGAGGAGACTGCGCGAATCAGGCCTTCATGGTCAAGTAGCTGCTAGGAAACCACTGCTAAGGAGAGGCAACAAGCAGAAGAGATTTGTTTGGGCCAAGAAACACAAGGAATGGACATTAGACCAGTGGAAATCTATGCTTTGATCTGATGAGTCCAAATTTGAGATCTTTGGTTCCAACCGCCGTGTCTTTGTGTGACGCAGAAAAGGTGAACGGATGGATTCTACATGCCTGGTTCCCACCGTGAAGCTTGGAGGAGGAGGTGTGATGGTGTGGGGGTGCTTTGCTGGTGACACTGTTGGGGATTTATTCAAAATTGAAGGCATACTGAACCAGAATGGCTTCCACCATATCCTGCAGCGACATGCCATCCCATCCGGTTTGCGTTTAGTTGGACCATCATTTATTTTGCAACAGGACAATGACCCCAAACACACCTCCAGGCTGTGTAAGGGCTATTTGACCAAGAAGGAGAGTGATGGAGTGCTGCGCCAGGTGACCTGGCCTCCACAGTCATCGGACCTGAACCCAATCGAGATGGTTTGGGGTGAGCTGGACCGCAGAGTGAAGGCAAAAGGGCCAACAAGTGCTAAGCACCTCTGGGAACTCCTTCAAGACTGTTGGAAAACCATTTCAGGTGACAACCTCTTGAAGCTCATCAAGAGAATGCCAAGAGTGTGCAAAGCAGTAATCAGAGCAAAGGGTGGCTACTTTGAAGAAACTAGAATATAAGACATGTTTTCAGTTATTTCACACTTTTTTGTTAAGTACATAATTCCACATGTGTTCATTCATAGTTTTGATGCCTTCAGTGAGAATCTACAATGTAGATGAAATACAATAGTCATGAAAATAAAGGAAATGCATTGAATGAGAAGGTGTGTCCAAACTTTTGGCCTGTACTATATATATATATATATATATATATATATAAAAAGAAAGAAAGCGTGGCCGATATTTGTGATCAAGTTTAGGTACCGAGATCACATATTGGCGTTTTTGTTGACCGATAAGTGACAAGAAATTGCAATACAGTTTTGTTACACATATGTAAAAGTTAATTCAGAAACTTTCACCCCTAGTCTGTCCAGGTAGTTTATTTTTTTTATATCAGAAATATGGGTTTCTTACAACCAAGTTGCCCCAAACTCGGATGCATGCATTTACATTGTATGGAACCCATACAACATTCTTCACATGTAAAATTAATGACTGCTTCCATAGAATTTTGTTTTTTTTATGGCATTTGAAAAGTTTTAAATGGTTTTAAAACCGTGTCCTGACTAAACCAGACATACACCAGTCTGTGATTCACTCAACATCCTCTGATCTTAACCATTAGTCAATATAATTCATAATTTCTGCCCTTGTTTATCTAAAAAATTTGTATAATTTCATTTAAATTAGGTATTTTTTTTTAATAATAATAATAAAAAAAGGTAAAAATTGTCAAAAACGTTTAAAGAATTGTCAAAAGCGCCAAAAAAAGTTAATTTTTAATTTTGACCTGGAAGGACAACAAGGTTATGGTCCATGTGAAGACAGCATGAGGGTTAACATGCTTGCTGTCTGAGAGTTTCAGGTGAACTCAAGGAGGACATTACCGAATGCTAGCTGTGTGGTGATGCCAGGCCATGGAGCGGTTGGCTGTGGGTCCAGAAGACTGACGTTCTCTCCAGATTACATGTAAATCGGATGAGATTTGACTTATCTGGCTTCAGTAAATAACAAAGATGGAAACAAGTGTCAGTTCAACTTATTCAACCACATTTTTCTCCGTGTTGTCACCTCCCTGGCTTCACCAAGACATGGGTTGTAATGTAGCCACGTCGTTTGGTGTTAAACTAGAGTGCACCCATCATGACACCTGGGTTGCAGGTTCGCAGTGGATGAGAACACTTGAAGTATCCTCCGGGGAGAACGCGCCCTGGTTCACTGAGAGATGCATTTGCCTCACAGTTCGTAACAGTTTTTATGCAAAGCAGACCCACTGGCCATACCACACAGTGGTGTTATATATGCTGTCTTATGCAAATGAGTGACCTTTCACAAAGCATTCACATCAGGGTTGGAAATTAACTTTTTGATCCAGTGGCCTCTGTGTCTGGTAGATTTATAAAACTGCTCATTATTTCATCAAAATCAAAAGAACAGACTCCAATCTAACACTAAAAGGCAAAGTCTTTTTTTAATAAATCCACCTTTAGACATCTAACAGTGTAAATAATTGGAACGTTTCAAGCTATTTCCTCAAGCCATGTTATTATTTAATATGTAACAAAATATATGCATTATTCCATTCAATTTTTTGCGATACGTTTTTTATTGGCACCTTCAGACATGCAAATCAAATTCCACAACGTGTAACAGGCAATAGCAGATGGTGCACAGAACAAATAAACACAGATTGAACAAGAACAAAAACCCTCTCCCACCCTCTGCGGTCTCGAGGAAAACAAAAGAAAACTTAAAAAAAAAAAAAAAAAACCTTGTCTAATCCCTCTCCTCTAATTCTTGTGAGGCTGAGGTCACTAAGTCTGATATTTGATAAGTCTGATATCTGCGCTTTTCCATAGGCTGATAGTTGATGATTTGGCTTTGTTAATCCTTGCTGTAGAGGGCTCAAGCATAACTATGTCTAGAAAATACGCCAAAGCGAGTGGGGGTGGAGCCAGCGTTGAGCTATCATTTTCTTGGTTGCAGTTGAGCCGGCTAGCCAGATTTTCCTCTGTCTCCCAAGCAGGTGTAATTTAGAGTCGTCATTAAGTGACAAAACAGTCGGGTCAGTAGGGATTACATATCCTATCACATCAGCTATTATTGATGTTCCAGAACGCATGCACCTGTTCACACTCCCAGACCATATGTAGGAAAGTTCTGTGCTGTTGATGGTAGTCTGGATATGCTTTGTTTTAATTTCAGAGCAAGCAATTTGCTTAGTTTACAGCCATTAAAATAATAATTTTGCCTCACTCTTTGCATTATGAATTCAGCTGATCAGCAGATCATTTAGCTCTGTTTGACTTGTGACTAGAAGAGTATCTGTCGATTTAGAAAAACAAGTCTTAAAGGTCCGATGAAATGGTGCTCTTTGGATGCTTTTATATAGACCTTAGTGGTCCCCCAATACTGTATCTGAAGTCTCTTTTCCGAAATTCAGCCTTGGTGCAGAATTACAGCCACTAGAGCCAGTCCCACAATGAGCTTTCCTCAGAACATGCCATTTCTGTGTCTGTAGCTATTGAGGAGGAGAGAGGGCGGGGCAAGGTGGAGAGTGGGGGTGTGGCCTTGACCAACTGCCACTTTTCTCGTTTGAAAGCCATGATGTCTCTCTCTCATAGGTTGGCCAAATTCTCTGGGCGGGCAAAGCAGAGAAAGGGGAGGTAACCTTGCTTGTTGAATTACTCCGAACCATCACTTTAAGATAAGTTGTATGGCATTTTATTTTATGGTTGACCGTATAGATGCAGACAAGAGAGAGAAAGGGGGTATGACGTGAAACAAAGGTTCATATGTTCTAACAACTGGTCCTCCTTAAAGTGCCGCTATTCTAAGTAATTATTTAATTATTGATACATCTTTCACATAGAGAGAGAGAGAGAGAGAGAGAGAGTTCAAGCTCGAATTGGGCTCGGGCCTGAACTGGTTTAGATTTATCTTAAATAAATTACCATATGATACAATATTTTTGCAAAGAAAGACAAAGCAATACTCAAAGTGAGCATAAATGCATGCGTGTTTTGCCAAACGATGACGTGATTACAACACGTTGCGCTCTGGCTTTAGCACCGTTCCATTCTTGGTTTGACATTGTCTCCTAACACAAGCCAGTATGCGTGTACAAGTACAGAAGTATCTGCATGAGGTTATACAGAGAGACAAGCTCAACTAAATGGTGAAACTAATGTAGCCAGTCTGAGCTATAGGACAGAGCAATGTTGACCAGGTGCGATGGTGTGGCTGACAATGATAAGATGACATGATGCATGCTGGGGGTTTGCTGCGTGAAGAGAAGTGTGTTGGGGAGGTGTGTCTTGATGTGAGGTTTGCCTCGCTGCATGCTGGCCTGCCATAGGCTGCTGACTGGTGAGCGGGGAAGTGAAGGGGTTGGGCGAAATCAGAAGGCATTAGGACCCAGCGGTGAGCGTGTGAGTAGGCAGGCAGAGTGGGGCTGAGTCACTGCATGTGTCTGAGAGGCAGTCAGAAACAGAGCAGAGCTAAGGGAGCAGAGGTGATCTCACACTCATCAGCACAGGATAACACAACCATGATGGGTTGACTTGGGGGGGGGGGTTGGCTGTTGGAGAGAGGAAGTGTGCATTCCCCACCACTTGCTCAGCCATGGAGACCAACAAAGTTCTACATTTTGTGCCTTCGGGTAAGTGGATCAAAGCTCTGAGGGCTTCTCCTCAGCTGTGCACGACACAGCGTTCGCTGGGAGAACCGTGGGTTTCCCTACCTAGTGAAACCTGAGAACCCCCTGTGCAAAACAAAGTGCAGCCCACCTCCACTTCCACTCTGAGGGACGGCAGATGTTTGGGTGTGCATGTGTTCTACTGTACCGACTTTTTTGGTGTTTTCTCTTTCTGTGTACTTAGGAATGTGGCAATGTTCTGTTTGTTACAGAAATCCTGTTTTTATTTTATTATCGGGGGAGGTTGGGTTGATGAAGCCCTGTTGTGCTTACAGAAATAGTTGTTTTTTTGTATAAGTACGCGTTTGCCGTTTTTTTTTCTTTTCTTCTTGTTTATGTCTGGTATGCGACACAACAGGTTCCTGCGTCGTATTTTTTCAGTTCAGGAACTGAACCTTTAGAAATGACTGTATTGCAAACCCACCAAGAGACAGGCAGTATACCTGCCGAGCAGAGACAGCTGGAATGCAGAGCTCATAATGCACTTTTCTTGTGCTGCGCTGACGGGGCTTGTGCAAGTGCGCTCGCTAGACAGAGAGGGATGGACACAGCACAAAAGCAGTGTGTGTGAATGTGCACATATATATCTGTGTATTGTATGAGTGCATGTATTTCTGTGCATGAGAAATTGAGAGGGAAAGTGTGTGTGTGTGTGTGTGTGTGTGTGTGTGTGTGTGTGTGTGTGTGTGTGTGTGTGTGTGTGTGTGTGTGTGTGTGTGTGTGTGTGTGTGTGTGTGTGTGTGTGTGTGTGTGTGTGTGTGTGTGTGTGTGTGTGTGTGTGTGTGTGCGTCTCAGATTAGTGTTGGTGACAGCCACAGGAGAGCAGCGTGTTCTCCCCTCACTGAAAGTCCTCGGAGAGACCAGAGCCCATTTGGAGGTGTGATGCGGCTGCTTTCCCACTTTCATTTTGTCTAGGAAGAAACCGTGGGATGCTGTGTGTGCGCGTGTGCACGCGTCATGCACTGTGCACACTAACTACATCTCAGAGTGCGTGTCGGGCGTGATGGACACTGCTGTGGCTCGTCCTCTGAGGAGTAATTTGCATTCATTTGCTTAGTGCTGATTAGAGGCGGAGAGGGCAGGTTTGATCCTTGCAGCAGAACAGGAAGGTATTCAAAAGGTTTGTTACCAATTACAGGAGAGGTTGAGGTTTGAAAAGAGTCGAAATGTCTGATCGGATCCGATGTCTTATCCACCTAATTACAATCGTTGTTAATGTCTGTAATGTCACCTTGGCTTTAAGTAGGCATTTTAATGACTTAATGCCCAGTAGAACCAAAATATTTCTGCAGGAATTTGATGGAGTTATTGATCACCACCAGTGACTCAACAATTACTTGGCCAGATTAGATTTCTCGCTTCCCAAACTCACTGTACTACCATCTGGATTTTCAAATAAAAGCAGAGCGAGCTGTTGTGCGCAGCACCTTTCAGCATGCGTAACAGGAACGTGTTGTCCATCACAATGTTCAGCCATACAGATTACACCAAATGTTGGTGTGTCATCTATGAACATTGGCACGCCCTTATTGTAGCATATTGCAAGTAAATCTCCACATGGTGTCATT
The DNA here is from genome assembly GCF_010015445.1 of Perca fluviatilis. Lineage (NCBI taxonomy): Eukaryota > Metazoa > Chordata > Actinopteri > Perciformes > Percidae > Perca > Perca fluviatilis. The sequence goes on from NC_053131.1 coordinate 7,977,496, forward strand.
AGCGGTGGCAACCTGCTGACAGGTAAAGGAGCAGCTGTCGCTGTGGGAGGAGGTCAGGAGATATGGGATTCACTTTATGGAGCTGTAAATTACCACAGAACTTCACCATGGGATTACACATTGTAGTCGTACTGCAGTGAGCCTCTGATTTTTATACTGACGACGTATAGCTTGATTTACCTTTCTGATTTTGTTTGCTTGCTCTCACAATGGAGCAAATGCAGCTTGTAACAATGCAGTGTGGAACAGTGTTTACAGAATGTTTTGACTGCGACATTTATGCCGCTGAGGATAAAGTGTTTCCGATAATGCTTTCCCTTGGACTGTTGTTCTTGATTCATTACTTAATCTGGGGAAAAACTGGGGGCAAAATTCAAAATAGGAATGGCCGATAATTTGCTATATAGTTTTTTATAGTATCAGTGGAATCTTTTTTGTATTGTATCGTTGTACAGAATTCTGTTATCCATAGGGATTTTTCAAAGTAAATTGAGAAAAACTAAATCAAGAAAGAGTTGAAGTTCTTTGTAACTAGTTTGGTCTAATGTAAGCCTAATGCATAACGGTGGCATTGCTGCATTCAGCAAAATTTGAGCATTTTTATATATATATAATAGAACACCCCCATTTTTCCAGGTTTTTATTGAAATTGATGCAGTTTATTAATGTCTTATTGTACTCTGAAATGAAAGAATAGAACAAATGAACAATTGAAATTAAAAAAGAGATCATGAAAACAATTTATAAACCAAAATGTATTCTAAATTTTTGACTGATCAAAGTAGCCCAGATATAACAGCTGAACACACTTGTGGCATTCTTTCTACAATGGAAATCAAATATATATAATATAAGTTCTTCCCAACTCTGTTGCAGAAGTTCCCATAAATGCGTGGCACTTGTAGGTTGCTTTGCTTTCACTTTTCTGTCCAGTTCATCCCAAATCAGCTCAATGGGGTTTAGTCTGGTGACTGTGCTGGCCGCTCCATGTTTTTAAGCTTACCATCTTGTTCTTTTTTCCTAAGATAGTGCTGGCATAGCTTGGACTAATGTTTTGGGTCATTATCTTGCTGTAGGATGAACCCCTGACCAACTAGGCGCATACCAGAGGGTACTGCATGGCGCTGCAAAATGCTGTGGTAGCCGTTTTGGTTCAGGGTGCCTTTCACTCTGTACAAATCACCAACCCTGGATCCAGCAAAACAGCCCCAGACCATCATGCTCCCTCCTCCATGTTTGACAGTTGATGTCACACACTAAGGAACCATCCTTTCGCCTACTCGACGGCGTACAAAAATCCTGCGTGATGAACCGAAGATTTCAAATTTTGATTGATCAGTCCATAGCACCTTCTTCCAGTCTTCAGTAGTCCATTGACGATGTTTCTTGGCCAAGGCAAGCCTCTTTTTCTTATTCTGACGTCTTAGCAATGGCTTTCTTGCTGAAACTCGACCTATCAAGCCTGCAGCTCGAAGTCTTCTCTTTACAGTTGAAACTGAGACTTGCTTATTACGACCACTATTAAGCTGTGCTTGAAGCTGTTGTCCTGTGAGCCGCCTATCACGCAAGCTGTTGACTCTCAGAAACTTGTCTTCTAATTCTTTATAATCTTTGGGTCTGCAAGACCTCTTCCTGTCAGTTTCCCCTTTCTTCCATTGTTAATTGCCTTTTTCCCGCCATTTTTATAGCAACACACTACTTTCTGCAGTACAATACTGTTCATATAATGCTCACGAGGTTATGGTACCACAGTGTGTTCCAAGAAATACTTTTATACAAACAGAGGGGGTTGTAAGTAATCCAGACAAGTTGGAACACCTGTGGGAATTGGTAGCACCAACTTTCAAAGCTTGATCAACCTCCATTGCTGCAGAACAGCTTTCTACTTTTTTTTAATTTATTTTTTTTAACAGGCAGTGCACCACTTACCTTTGTACCATTTCAAGCTATTCATTGGACTTGAACAGCTAAAATTTAAATAAAAAAACAAAAAAATTGGGGTGTTCTAAAACGTTTGACCAGTAGTGTATATAGTGTGTGTGTGTGTGTGTGTGTGTGTTTATATATATATATATATATATATATATATATATATATATATATATATATATATATATATATATATATATATATATATATATATATATATATATATATATATATATATATATATATCTCACAGATGTTCTTGTTATTAACAATCCTTTTTTTTAAACCATATCACGCAGTCAAAACTAAAAGTATTCAGCATTTCAGAAGAGAAACCATGTTTGTTTTTCAAATGCCAAATTATTTTAGGGCTGTAACGATTATTTTCATTATTGATTAATCAGCCAATGATTTTCCATAATTAATCAATTAATTGTTTAGTCAATAAAATGTCAGTTGTGAAAAATTCCCATCACTATGTCCCTAAAGCTCAAGGTGACTTCTTCAAATTTCTAGTTTTGTCTAACGAAACGCCCAAACCCCAAACACATTTGTGTTAAGTTTACTATCACTTAAGAAAAATATTGACATCTGAGAAGCTGGGATGTTTGGCATTTTTGCTTAAAATATGACTTAAACAATTAACCATTTATCCAACTGGTTGCCCGTCAATATTCTGTCCATCAACTAGTTCAGATTGCTTTGCAGTGAGTGTTTTCAAGAGTCAGTTCTCGCTGCAAAGTAGAAAGATCCAGCTCTGCAAAAAACATTTTATAGTAACTGTAAATTTAGCCACTCAAGCCAAATCCACATTTCTGCCGTCTTTTACAAACACTGATTAAATATCATAATCACAACATAAAACTGAAATCTCCCGGAGTGGTGGCAGCAGGGTGTAAGTCTTCAGGTGTGACAGGCAGCCTGGTAATCAGTGTTGCAGCCTTGACCTGCAGAGCCACAGAATATCAGCATGGAAGACACATACTGACTGCGTGAATTAGTAGTTTGACCATGTGGAAGTGGACGTGTGTGTGAGTGAAGATGGATGACGTGAGCCTCTGTGCATGGCGCGCGTGTGTGTGTGCGTGTGAGTGTGCGTGCTGTAGATGTGACAGTGATCAGTATTCACCACTGGCAACAGATCTCAGAGGCTCCAGCCTCTGAGCACAGCCATCTGGGCAGAGGAGAAACGCACATCGACACATACATACAAATTATTATACAGTAACACACACACACACACACACACACACACACACACACACACACACACACACACACAAATAGACACCAGTACTGAAATATCAGATAAACATGTCCACCCAAGTCACGATAACCCAGCCACACACAAGTGTATTCACACATAAGCATTTTTTGACATACACACCTATTTGCACACACAGAAATACACACTTGCACCGACTGTGTCACAGATATTGTCCGTACACACTATCAGTAATTATATACACAATTCATTTTATCTACATAATTTGTTGATTTACACACACACACACAAAACAATTATGCAGTTGTGTCAACATAGATACTCATCATGCACAGTTCAAGAAACACAGAATGAAAAAGACTTCACAATCATTTTTTTTGTTTCCATTCTCCTTCTCCCACGCCCACATTTACATGCATACACACTGTTCTATCTGAATATTTGAACCCATAAAACACACACACACACACACACACACACACACACACACCAACACCAACAAAAGAAAAGATTTGTTCACCAAGTGTAGCAAAAGTGTAGAGCAATGGTTCAAGGTGATAAATGACTGTCCGTATACAGACGGATACTGTGTGGCATGAGTAGGTACTGATGATTATTTACTGTATAGTGAGTTTCTGATAATGAGGAGCGGGCAGCTCGACTCGCCCCCCCCCCAAAAAAAACTCACAAAAATCTTTTAAACTGACCATGTCGATCTGAAATGAAGACCGATTCAGCAACTGCATAGCCTATATCTTGCATGAAATGTTTTCAGAAACACATTTCGGTAAACTATTTTCATCAGGTGCAGCCATCGCGGTTGTAGGAGGGTGTAGGCTAGTTGTCTTAGCTTGTCAGTGGTCAGCGCTGAGCTATTATTTTCTTGGTCGCTGTGATCCGGCTAGCCAAATTTTCTTCGGTCTCCCAAGTAGGTGTAATTTAGAGTCAACATTAAGCAACAAAACAATCTGATCTGTAGGAATTCAACATCCTATCACATCAGATATTATTGATGTTTTACACCAGAACTCATGCACCTGTTCATACACCCAGACCATGTGCAGGAAAGTTCAAGTTTGTTCAGGTTGACAGAACGTGCAATAGGGAGTAGGAATGCCTTGAGAGACGTATCTCTTCTGAGGAGTCCAATATGTCCTATGGCATATATGTTGAAATGGATCTGCTGGTGATTTGGGTTCTTGGAACAGTGGGAAATGTTGTCCCAAACTGTCTCCCAATTAATTACATTCCCCTCCGGGCTCAGCTCTCGCTCCCATTTTTTAGTATTGGGAGTTCTCCTACGGATACTTGCATCAGTTTAGCATAAATCTTGGACGCTAATCCTCTCAAGAGAATCAACAAGCCATTTAATGATTGGGTGCATCTCAAGACTGTTCCCCCATAGTACTCCATAACATTTTTGGTCTGATCTTAAGCGAAGATGAAGGAAGAAGGATGTCCTAGGGATCTCAAAGCTAGTTCTCAGGTCTTCAAAACTTAACATACCATCATCATTGAATAGCTGGTGTAGAGTTTAAATACCTCTGTCACTCCACTGATTATAAACAAAAGGTTTTTTACCAGACATTAAGTGTATATTGTGCCAAATTGGGGTGTTCAAATGCCACTTATTGGTGTAGCATAGTTGCTCCTCCACCTGTTTAAAGTTGGTCAGTGTGTTGTGATATAGGGCCATAGGCTAGCATACACTTTTTTGGACACACACCTGTAAAGGCAAGGTCTTGCGGTCTTAGACTTCCACTGAGGTTTTGCTCTATTTCTCTCCATGGGACTGTAGATGAGGGGTCCTTCCACACTCTGAGGGCCCGTAGCTGAAAGGCTCTGTGGTACACTTTAAGGTTGGGGAGGGCCAGGCCTCCCATGTTTGTGGTACATTGCAGGGTAGAGTATTTTAGCCTAGGTTGTTTATTGTTCCAAATATACTGCCGAATTACGGTATCAAGTTTCTTCCAGAAATTTATTGGTGGGGGTAAGGGAATCAATGTACTTAAGAAATTCACACGAGGAACTATGTTCATTTTAACGACCGCAACCCTGGACTGTAGCGATGCCGGCAGCGCAGACCAATTGGCCAGACCTCTTTGAACACTACTTAGTATAGTTTCATAGTTGTCCTGGACAACTTGCTATAGTGATGCGTGAAAGGTGATGCCCAAATATGTAATTTTGCTTTGGGTCGGTATTGTATCACTAACAGCGGATGTCACCTGTCTGTTGTTCAACAGAAGATTAGATTTATTCCAATTGATTTCATAGCCGGAGATTGAGCCAAATTCGTTAAAGATCTTAAGAAATTTTGAAACGGAGTCCTCAAGGTCAGATATGTACAGCAAAATATCATCTGGAAATAACGATATTGCGTTGTTATTGGATTTAATCTGGATATTACATATTTTATTTCGCCTTATGGCCTGGGCTAACTGTTCAAGAGAAATCGCAAATAGCATGGGAGAGAGTGGGCATCCCTGTCTCGAGCCCCGTGCGATGGGGAATGGCTGTGAATGCAGCCCATTGGTTGAGACTATGGCCGTGGGATTCGCATATAAAGTACGTACCATGTCAATGAATTTGGCTCCCAAACCAAGCCTCTCTATTACTTGCCACAAGTATTTCCACTCTAGGCGGTTAAAAGCCTTTTCCGCATCCAGTGATAAAACTGCTGCTGTTGTTGGAAGGTTTTTGGCTTCTTCTATTACATGGAGTAATCTGCATATATTGTCTGCAGCTTGACACTTTGGTATAAACCCTGATTGGTCGGGGTGGACTAGCTTCTCAATGAAGCGTTCTAGGCATAGTGCCAAGACTTTGGAATAAAGCTTAATATCACTCCCAATGAGGCTGATGGGCCTGTAGTTCGAGCACTCCGTAAATTAGTGCAGTGTTGGTTTGTTGATGAAAGGTGCCCCTCTCTATGGCCAAGGTTAAAGTTTGTAAAATGATGTGTCAAAGTACTGTAGTAAAAGTTCTGATGGAATTCGATCCAACCCCTGTGTTTTCCCTTTCTTAGCTGTTTTTAACGATGATTTGAGTTCCTCTAAGGTAATAGGTTGACCCAGTTCTTCTGCCTCCTCTGGGTCGAGAAGAGGCAGGTTTAGCTCTTTCAGGAACTTTTGGCACTGTGTCGGATCTGGATTGCAGGAGGATACCTACAACTTTGAATAAAAGGATTGAAAAGTGGCGGTGATATCTTTAGGATTCGTTGAGATACCTCGGTCCGTGCGGATGCTGCCGATAGCAGCTCTGGACTCGCTTTGTTTTAATTTCAGAGCATGCTATTTGCTTGATTTACAACCATTAAAATAGTAATTTTGCCTCACTTTGTGGATTATGAATTCAGCTCATTTAAGCAAATCATTTAGCTCTGCTCGATTTGTGACTAAAAGAGTATGTGTAGATTTAGAAAAGCACGTCTTTAGAGAGTGCTCTAAAGATTTACGTTGTTCTTCCAACTCCGCAATCCTTGCCTCTCTCTTTTTCTTCTAATTTGCCACAAAGGAAGATGTGAAATCTCTAATAAATCCTTTAGTGGCTTGCCAGATGTACGCCGGGTCCGAAACTGAGTCAGTATTGATTGATGTGAACTCCGCCAGTTTGGCTCTAAACTCTGTATAAATGTGTTTTGGAGAAGGGAATTATTAAATTGCCACCTCCTAGATCTTTCTCCTGACATATCCCAATGGAATGTGATTATCAGCGCAATGTGATCAGACAGGATTGCTGGTTCTGTTGCTATAGTATGGAACATTGCCTTTAAGCTCACTGGAGCACAAAAAATAATCGATGCAGGAGTGGGTGAGATGACGTGTGGGGGAAAAAAGGTGTAATCCTTGCTAGTAGGATTGTGCATCCTCCATATATCTGTAAGATGGTGGGATTCCACACCTGCTTTAAACAATTCCAATATGTGTTTTTGGGCTTTCGTGTAGTTGACCCCTGATCTATCCTGATTTAAATCTGGTACCGCATTCATGTCTCCCCCTATAATTAATGAATATTCATTGAGAGAGAGCAATTCATTGGTTAGGCGCGGGAAAAAGCTTTCATATGTAGCCGGTGCGTATACCGAAACAAAGACTATTTTCCTACTCCTTATCGTAGTACATACACAATATCCTGCCCACCATAGACATTTGCCTATGGTGAGTTCGCATTTCTGTGACAGCAGCACAATGGAGCACTTGGTTTTGGTGTCGTCACTAGATGAAGCAACAACTTTGAAATTTTTATTTTTATCTCTTTCACGTAAATGTGATTCTTGAATAAGCGTCACGTCTATGTTCTTCCTTCTTAAATAGTCCAGGAATTTAGCTAGTTTGATTGGCCCATTCAGTCCCCTGATGTTAACTGAAAGGATTGAAAGTTCAGCCATCTTCAAAATTAACACGTATGTCTCGAGTACCCTACCGAAATTCACTGATAAATTTGTAGCAAGGGGTGAGCTGTTAGATCTAAGCACAGTGTGGTGAAAACACAAGAAATAAAATAAATCCCCTAGCCCTCCGAGACCGCAGACCCCCCTTCCCTCTCTGTAGGATACGTGGCCGCATCAATCTATTAAGTTCTGAAATGTATGTATGAAAAACAAATCAGCCATGTAGGAGTAGTAGACATAGATTATAAAATGCAGTCTAATCAAGTGCTCCTTATAACTCTGCTCCCAAGCTCATACATTATAGTTTCGACCAGCTACTACGCTCTGAAATAGGCTGTGTGGGAAACCAACCATACAAGAGTAGTAAATATAGATTATAAGAGAAGTGTTTATCATGTTCATTCAGTCTAATGAAATACAGTACAGGCCAAAAGTTTGGACACACCTTCTCATTCAATGAGTTTCCTTTATTTTCATGACTATTTACATTGTAGATTCTCACTGAAGGCATCAAAACTATGAATGAACATGTGGAATTATGTACTTAACAAAAAAGTGTGAAATAACTAACACTAACACGAAAACATGTCTTATATTCTAGTTTCTTCAAAGTAGCCACCCTTTGCTCTGATTACTGCTTTGCACACTCTTGGCCTTCTCTTGATGAGCTTCAAGAGGTTGTCACCTGAAATCGTTTTCTAACAGTTTTGAAGGAGTTCCCAGAGATGCTTAGCACTTGTTGGCCCTTTTGCTTTACTCTGCGGTCCAGCTCACCCCAAACCATCTCGATTGGGTTCAGGTCCGGTGACTGTGGAGGCCAGGTCATCTGGCGCAGCACTCCATCACTCTCCTTCTTGGTCAAATAGCCCTTACACAGCCTGGAGGTATGTCATTGTCCTGTTGAAAAATAAATGATGGTCTAACTAAACGCAAATGGGATGGCATGTCGCTGCAGGATGTGGTAGCCATGCTGGTTCAGTGTGCCTTCAGTTTTGAATAAATCCCCAACAGTGTCACCAGCAAAGCACTCCCACACCATCACACCTCCTCCTCCAAGCTTCACGGTGGGAACCAGGCATGTAGAATCCATCCGTTCACCTTTTCTGCGTCGCACAAAGACATGGCGGTTGGAACCAAAGATCTCAAATTTGGACTCATCGGACCAAAGCACAGATTTCCACTGGTCTAATGTCCATTCCTTGTGTTTCTTGGCCCAAACAAATCTCTTCTGCTTGTTGCCTCTCCTTAGCAGTGGTTTCCTAGCAGCTACTTGACCATGAAGGCCTGATTCGCGCAGTCTCCTCTTAACAGTTGTTCTAGAGATGTGTCTGCTGCTAGAACACTGTGTGGCATTCATCTGGTCTCTAATCTGAGCTGCTGTTAACTTGCGATTTCTGAGGCTGGTGACTCGGATTAACTTATCCTCAGCAGCAGAGGTGACTCTTGGTCTTCCTTTCCTGGGGCGGTCCTCATGTGAGCCAGTTTCGTTGTAGCGCTTGATGGTTTTTCCGACTGCACTTGGGGACACATTCAAAGTTTTCGCAATTTTCCGGACTGACTGACCTTCATTTGTTAAAGTAATGATGGCCACTCGTTTCTCTTTACTTAGCTGATTGGTTCTTGCCATAATATGAATTCTTACAGTTGTCCAATAGGGCTGTCGGCTGTGTATCAACCTGACTTCTGCACAACACAGCTGATGGTCCCAACCCCATTAATAAAGGGAAAAAAATCCACTAACTAACCCTGACAAGGCACACCTGTGAAGTGAAAACCATTTCAGGTGACTACCTCATGAAGCTCATTGAGAGAACACCAAGGGTTTGCAGCGCTAACAGAAAAGCAAAGGGTGGCTACTTTGAGGAATCTAAAATATAAGACATGTTTTCAGTTATTTCACACTTTTTTGTTAAGTACATAATCTCATATGTGTTCATTCATAGTTTTGATGCCTTCAGTGAGAAACTACAATGTAAATGGTCATGAAAATAAAGAAAATGCATTGAATGAGAAGGTGTGTCCAAACTTTTCATGTCCATGTCCATCATGTTTTCAGCCTCATCCAACGTTGGTTCCAAGTCCATCCAAGTCAGGTTGCCAAACTTACATGCAGTGTCCTCGAGTCAAACTTGCACAGTGTTCCAGATACGCAAATCCACAGTTGCCGGGTCCGCCCACTCTGGCTCACTGGAAAAAAGGTCCTCAAGCTGCCCTCCGGGACCGATGGCAGCTCCCATACTGGTCGCACAGCGCCCCGCGCACGCGCCACATCCCCCTCCTCCATATCCAAATCCCGACAGAGCCTGTCCGCTTCCTCAGGTGTAGTGAATGTGAGCGTTCTCCCTCTGTGGTTTACTCTGAGTTGCGGGATAAATAAGAAAGTTTGGGATGCCTTTAGCATGCAGCTTGTGCTGCACTCCTATAAATTCCTGGCGCTGTTGGATGGTGAAAGCGCTGTAGTCAGGCTTAAAGCGCTGTAGTCAGGCTTAAAGCACAGCGTTGCGTTGGAATCACAAATCGGGCCTTCCTGCTGCGCCTGTCTCACTCCCTGGATAATTGCCTGACGGTCCTGGTATCTCAGACATCTGAGAATCAGCGTGCGTGTTGTTGTACCCTTGCCGTAGATTCTGTGTGCTCTGTCAGTTTCGATGGTGGCCCTGTTCCGTAAGGAGGGGATCCATTTTGTCTTTTTTGCTGCCCTCTTTCAGTCCAATGATGCGCACATTGTTTCTTCTCGATCTGTCTTCCAGTTCAGCCAACTTCAACTCAAATTTCCTCTGGTCATCAATGCAGGCTTTCACCATGTTTCTCATCTGTCTGTTGTCTCTTTGCGCCTCGTCTAGTTGCTGTACTAGGTCTCTTACTGTAGTTCCCTGCCTCTCAAGCTCTGTCCTGATGTGTAGCAGCGAGGTGTCAATTTCTGCTAACGCTTCCTTTACTGCGATGCGGACCCCTGATTGAAGCCCGCTTTGTTGCTTTTCCAGAACCCTGGTCATAGCCTACTCCATGCGTAGGTCCGCGTTAGCATCAGAATCCCCGCTAGCCGTCGCCATGTTAGCAGAGTTGGCAGAGATCTGTGCTCAGTTAAACGGCAGCGAGGCCTACTTTTTCACTCCTGCAGGCATTCCACTAAGTTACCGTGGTGACAAATGAAACGATTGACGTTGAATAAAAAAGAATAGGTTAGACCAGGTATAGACCTGGTTTTCAAGAAAATGCGGAGATGGGGCAAGGAGCTTTAGCCTCGAGCAGCCATGTGATTCGTCGGTCAGGTGATCTCCAAATAATTGTTTTTAATTGCTCTTTTACGATAATGTAAAGCACTTTGAATTGCCTTGTTGCCAAAAAATGTGCTCTAGAAATAAAGTTGGCTGTGCTTTGCCCTACAAGTCCAGCCTGTCAGTCTGTCACCAGGGCACAGAAAACACTGTTGCGCGTGTCTTAGAGGAAGTGTAGCCGCACAGCGACCACTTTCGGCTCCCTGTAATACATTCTATTGCAGTGAACAGTGTCTGCGTGGAGTTTTGAAAAGTGTAACCACACTTGGGACTGCTTTATCGGCATTGCCAGAACTCATGGTGACTAGAACGAGCTGCAGAGGTGACGTAGTCTCACTCCGTCTGCATCGAAGTTCTGCCAGTGTGTCGGTGCGGAGTCCCTCTCTGTGTCAAACATGCAAAGGAGACGACCGAGGAGACGACGGAGAAGAGGACACCGAAGCTCGCGCTTATTCACTCTTATGTACCGAACTCTGGCACCGATTGATTTAACACGAACCGGTACTCTGTAGTACTGACATAATTCGGTCGGTACCCTAAAAAGTAGCGAGTTCGGTACCCAAACCTATTACCAACTACTGTTGTTACTAATGGTGGTATAAATGATGAGGATTTCACCCATAATATTTTCACCATTAATAGTTTGATTAATGTACTGTAGTCAATATTGGACAACCACATTTAAGTCGTCTTAAATGTTTTTATAGAGTTTGAAGAGAATCAGGATGGCAAGAAAATATCAAAAACATGTTGGGCTCTTTCTTCATGCAAGCAAACAGTTGCAGTTCTGCATTGGTAGAGCTGCATTTTCCCGAGACGCAGTTCCTCCTCACAGTATTTTTCCTCAGTAATGCAGCTGTATTTTGGAGCAGTTTTGGTGGCTCATTGTGCACATTGTACCCATGCTCTGTCCTGTTTCCATCCCTTTAGTAGATGGAGGTGCACTGCTGCATAATTATACATGCTTTTCTGCATGTCCTAGATGACAATTTGTATTTTCCTTGTCTGAAAATGGTGGTCTCACCTCTCTACATTACTACCAAACTGTCAATTGACACTGGCTCCAAACACACCCTTTACTTGTTTAGCATCTACATTTTGAATGTTGAGATGTGCTGCCCCTGTCTTCCTGTACGCAGTTTGTGACATTAATGATACCGATAAATCAGAATTGTTACTTTTTAAGCTCACAATGAATGCCATTAGCGCCGCAAACCCGCCCCCTGGTGTTGGTGTGGACTGTGTGGATGGGGGACGCACAATTGTCATTTGTTGATGCATCTTAGGGAGAAATTAAGAGTGCATGGTTTGATGCATTGGATCTCCCCGCTGATGCAAACACTGCAGAATCATTGTCCCCTAATAATGAGATTGCATTGAGGCATAAATAAAGATCATGGTCTGTATTTCAGATGCAGAGATTAATCAACTACTCGATTAGTCGATCAACAAAATGTATCTGCAACTTTTTTTGATAATTTAATAATTTGTCATTTTTTTTGGCTAGATCCAGTTTCTTTAAATGTGATGATTTTATACTAAATATACTATACCACGTTTTTTTGGTCCCATTTCCCGGACAAAACGAATGTCACCCTGCTCTGTGGGTTCATCTACTTTTCACTATTTTAATTCATTTTAATTTTAAAGATAAATCAATTAATTGAAAATAATGTGCAGATTAACTGATACTGAAAACAGTTGTTAGCCATAGTCTTTAAACAAATGACCATGTAGCCCGAGGATATCGCATCAAGACTACAGTCTAAACTTGAGGTTAAAGGTTTTTAAATGATTTCTTCCTCTGTGTTATTATGAGAGAGGCTCAGGTTTGTGACTTTCACCCCTTTTTTTTTTAAACAAATACCCAGATTTTTAAAAGAAGCAGACCGATTGAAACTGAATTTCAGTTGGATTTTAGGTCACCACTTATCCAGAAGTTTAATTAATTTTCATTTCAATTAGTACGCCACAGTACATATATTAAACAGTCCTAAAACGACAGCTCCGAAAATGCTTTAAGTAGGCCAATAGAGAGCGTGAAAGAAAAATTTATTTAATTGGTGCTTTTTTGTATAATTTATTTTTTCAAACATTTATAAATTAAACGCTGATGAATTCCTGGATCTTTATTAACATTTCAAATTAGTATTACTAGAATAGAGCAATTTTTGACTGTTATGTGTTCATCTTATTCTAATTGAATGAATAGTTCTAAAGGCAGGTTAAGACCAAGAATAATTCCTATTCAAGGACAAGACAAATTTACGCCCTAAACGGATATATTTCCAAATGTAGAACCAATGCCCGAGGCCTTCCTTAAGTAGAGAGATGTTCATGTATTAAAACAAGCTCTGCCGTGTTCCCTTCAACATCCAAGTCAATCACAAACTCAAATACTACTGAGGAGCCCAAACTAAACCGTAGCGGGTTTGGTAATTACAAACTAATGTAGAATGTACACGCCATTTAAGCAGCCTATCCCTATTAGCCCCATGTACAAAAACAGCTCTGTAGTTCCAACATGGTGGTTAACATGTTACTTTTGCAAACCTTTTAATTCCACATGTCTTCACTGCTTTATGCTCCAGATGCAGATGTATAAAAAGCATCTATTATTGGGAGTATTCAAGCAAAACTCTCTTGTCTTCTTTTTTAACGATAAAAAAAAACATGGGGTTTAAATACTAAGATGTTGCATCCTAGAAGCACAACCAGTCATTGTAAATCAAGTTAGACTGAATCCAGCAACACCAGTGCAGTTATTTTTAACACTGGTTTATAACTGTCTTTGGAAATAATTGGGTATAACAAAAGTTTGGTTTTTTTTAATTCACAAAAGTGGATGTGTAGCACTGTTGTTGTTTTTTTCTAGGTTGCTTTGTTTTTAGCAGCAGATTACAAGTTTGAATTTGAGTATATAAGCGGTTTTCAGCGGGGGAAAGTCCAAGATGAGAAACTGATGTCAGCAGCCTTTTAATGTGGATTTGATCCATTTCAATGTGACTTCACAGAGAGGTCATGTTGTAAGCTCATTCGAAATACGATCAATGCTTTTAACCCAGAAATAAAGCAGATTGTCAGCTGCCATTGTCTCTAGATTTAAAGAAGAGGATCATTCGCTGAGACACAAAAGCAGGAATAAATGCACACAGACATGGAACTAATCTCTTACACGGCATTTGCACACACATAAGAATTAAGATGATGTATCTTACATAAGCACACGTAAATGCACATGTTTAGAAAAAATAAAAATAAAACAGTGTTGGTGGTCCTCCCCCATCTTTGGTCATGACAGGCTGCTCTGGTTTGCCGTTGTGTACTGTAATTAGGCTATAGTTTACCGCTACCCTGTAGCATGTACACACCCATTCACTGCAAATTAAAGCTTACTGCACAGGTTACAGCACAGGAAGCAGTACTGTGCACAAGCGAGGTATGTGTTTCAGTTCCTATTTAATATTGCTCTTGTATGGTCTACCAAGGCTGCACAGCGCTACCAGCACAGAACAATTTGTACTGTGCTGGGTGCTTTCTCCTTTGCGGTGAATTTAATTTAAAACCAACAAACAGAACACGACAGAGTGGTAGACATGGCGCTCTGCTGCTTCCCTCCTCTCGATTTCTACACTCCTCTCCATTTCTACACCACCCCACCACCACCACACACACACAGACACAGTTCTTATTCTGAAGATGCCCCTGTCAATGAATTCCCAAACCTTGATTGTAATTGTCCTTTTCCATGTGCCTAAGTGTGCCAAAAATATCAACGTGGTAAATAGACAGCAATATGTATAGCAGGTATAATGCAGACTTAACTAGACATAGGGTGTCACCACACACACATTATTACAATCTCACTGACACGCAGTCACACGCGTTGTATGTATGACCCATGCTATTTAAATAAAATGCGTTGTGAACTGCAGAAACAAGTTGCATTGTGTTGTACGATACACATTTTCTCCTTCCCACTCAGAGGTTATGTTACGTGAGGTTTTTCATACAGCTGTTGAATGTGGCGTTTGCATCCATGGCATGTATGGTCCTTGTCCATAAGAGATGTTTTGTACTGTTCCTTCACGCTGTCTGATGTCCTTTTTGTCCTTGTCGCTTGCCGTGATGGTGCAATTGACATCACCCATACGCTGCAGCACCATCCATATTCCAGCACATTTAGTGTACTGTTTAGTAATCTAATATCTGTAGTTATGTTCCGTCTGAGTAGGATGGTGTTGTACAATAAATGTTAAGCAGTGTGACTTTGTAGGTAGCACTGCTGGAGAGACGCATCAGCACAGTTCACACTGACTGACGTACAAGGACACAAAGATCTACACAAGACACAGAATAGACAGAAGACTACACAAACCTCTGTACACCCAGTGTCAGGTGGAGGATTAAACAAGACGACTAGCAGTGAGACATACTATCTAGGAAGACAAGCTGGGAAATGGTAGCCAAGGTTGCTTTATTTAAATTCTGTCAGTATGGTGCATTATACGACTAAGCTAAGCAAAGAGACAGCCACTGAGCAGGGCAGGGGCCGGGCACTGACACTGCCAAGGTCAGTGGTTTGATTCTTAACCAGGGCCTCGCTTTGTAAAAAGGTATTCAGCTGAAAGCCTCATTTGATTAAAACCGCCATTAAAATGTAATATTAATTCTCGTTTGAAATGTCACATCCTCTGTAAGCCGATAACGTTTCCAAATCGCCTATTTCCCTAATGTTATATAGGGTACGAACATGCACAGTATGCACCTAAAAGGATCTCAAACAAGCTGGAAACTGACAGGCCGACAGATATGCAGTAGACTAGATTTTGTGCCGGCATTTTCTCTCCCGCTGCCTCACATCGATTCTGTTGAAACTGTGTCCGTGTAGTTCTGTGGGGGGACACCACAAATGAAAAGCAGCAAGAAATGCTGTCGGATGGCGGGCAGGCTTGAGCAGCATACAGTAGAGGGCTGTGTGCAGAACAAGGAGACTTGAAAGGGAGATGGTGGCCTGGCTTTAATCGAGGAAGAGGAGAATGTGCAAGCAATTAGCAGGAATCCCCTAGCACTGGCGTGTGTCTCTCCCCCCCTCCCCTTATGAAAATTGAGGCAGCCAATTTCTTCAGTGAGCAGTTGGCTGTGTGTGTGTGTGTGTGTGTGTGTGTGTGTGTGTGTGTGTGTGTGTGTGTGTAAAACACCCTCACTCGCTCCCTAGCTCATCCACTGTCTGGCTTGTCACTATGAACAAACACACACGAACAGAGAGCAGAGCATCCCTGCTGCAGCACCTGAGCATAATCCCATACCTGTGTGAGATTGTTCGAGATTGGGAAGACAGAAAAATGGGAGAAAAGGAAGAACACAGGAATCCGAATTAAGGGGAAAGATTTACATAGATGGAGGGAGGACAGACAGGGGGGAAAAAAGAGGGTAGGAAAACACTGAAGCGCCAGTGGAGGAGGGCTTTAAATTGGAGCATGTTCCTGCTCTAACCTCAGTCACGAAGCCTCGTCTCGCTATGCTGCAGACGGGGCCGGATTCATCTGTGAACTGGCAGTAGCCAGCTCACTATAACTATCAATCCCTCTCAGGTGAAAGGACCAGAGGATTACTGCACAGCTTTTCAGTCCACAGACCTCACGCCAACTGACTGTTAGGAGGAAAAACTAACTGGGGAACCGGAATGCTGCAGGACTTGATTTCTTTTTTTTTTCAGAAATGCAAATTTCCAATGAGACAATAATTCAAAATGAGTTATATTGATGGCAATCCTGGAGTGTTCGTGTTTGTTCTTTGGGTCACATAGCCATCTGGCTGTGACAGTATGAAATATTCGTGAATTAGTTTTTACATTCCTAAAAATAATGAAACCAAATTTGCTGTCTTGTTTGTCCTGGCTTGGTCACGTTTGCCTGTGACTCTGCCCTTTGACCACACAGGCTTTGCTGCATCTTAGCCTGAAGTAACTGTTTGTATAGACATTATGGTAGTAACTGTACACAAATGTCACAATTTGGTTTAAACCCTGGGTTAGGAGTCACTGTTTGTGACTTCAGTACAGCAAAAAAAAAATGCATTATGATACTTTATTTTCATTTATTTTGAACAGACCGTAGTGCAAGTGTCAAGGACGTAAAATTCTCTTGCTGGGGACGAAGTTAGCATTTTGCTCATGGCAACTTTGGTAAACTATTTTCATTCTAAAGATAAGGAACATTTAATCACTTCTGTATTGCACTGAACGAACACTGAACAAAAACTTTCCCAAAAGGCAACAGGTCACAAAACTGAAAACCATCTCTTATGCGATGAAATTAAAAATACCAAAATACATACAATAATAAAAAATAACTCTTGTGCATCAGGAGATGTGTTTTAATTAGGCAATATTTAAACATTCAAATCACCAAAACGTTAATGTATTCCTGTGATTGACACATCTGGATGATGCCGTTAAATGTACATTAGCTTGTTAGATGTGTTTCCATTCACGTACCCTACAACGGTGGAGCAATGCTGACACACTGTCCTTGTCTTGTACACAACTCTCTCCCTCTGGTTCTGTTGTAGCTGACCGGGAGCTCACAGGCGGGTCTTCCAGCTCCTGCATTTCATGTTCATGTTTTCATGTTGTGCAAATGTTTGCCGTACAGGTAAAAGTTTCTGGGCGGACCTCAAACTTGGGAACTTTGGTTCCACATGTGCGTGCATCAGTATGTATGCAGTGTATTCTGTGTGCCCATAAACCCGCGTACCGTGACGGTTTGGTACGAATACAAGAATCGTTACAACCCTCATATACATCCATGCATACCACAAATTCATCACCTGTTATACAAACACACATGCAGACCCAGAAACACGTGTAGAATGTCAGACCCATACAGACAAATTATACACATTGATGTATGAAGGTGTGATAACAGATATAAAACACACACATACACACACTAGGGCTGTACGATATAAGGAAAATATGCGATATGTGACAACGTTATTGAATATCGCAAAAACGATATTACTTGGGATAAACTGATATTAAAATGTACTCAGCTCTGCATTTCGTTTGCTTTTGTATCTCTTTTAAAATACAACACATTGCTTGTCGCATTTAAAACAAGAGGAAATAATTTCTAACACTTTTATTGAACAAATTGAACATTGAATTGAATATAAAAGGCACCACTAAAAAAAGAACATGTTACATTTTAATGTGCCCTGCAGTTTGCTCCTGATATTTTCTTTCAACTAACACAAAACACCTGAGTGCCTGCTGCGATATGTTGCAGCCTTTCACAATGTGATTAAAAAAAGATCTATTGTGCAGCCCTAACACACACACACACAAACACACACACACACACACACACACACACACACACACACACACACACACACACACACACACACACACACACACACACACACACACACACACACACACACACACACACAGAGAGGATATGGCTGAGTGCACACACACTCCCAGCCAGCCAGAGTCCACCTGCTTGCCAGACAGCTCGGTCTTAGCCAGCCTCATGGTCAGGGCTCTGCTGTGACATCATCCACGTCAGACACCAGCCGGGGGATACAACTGTCTGTAGCAGAGCCAACAGCTCTTCCCCTTAATCAAACAAAGTCATACTTGTGATGACAGCGAGCAAACATGTTCAACATCAGTGCAGCGCAGTGATGAAAACTAGTGCTAGCAGAATGTGTCCTGGAGAAGGAGGGTTCCAATTTAATTGTGAGATTTTGTCATTTTGAGTTTTAATTATTCTTAGTCACTTGTCACAATATGGAGTTACAAGCCTACATTTCTCTACATTTCCTTGTCAACAATGTAAGCATTCCTCTCTGAAAACGTAGGGTAGAGCTTGCTGCAAAAGTGACTCATTATGCTCTTGAGTTTGAATAAGAATGTTGTACCTTTTCTATCTGTTCCAAGGGAACTCAACATCTGCCTATGTGACTCAGTTCTTCAAGGTTCTTTCGATAAAAGCATCCGTCAAATAATGTGGAGTTTACTTTAGTTGACCGGCTGGACGACAGTAGAGGCTTGTTCAATTTAGTGGAATTTTCTACAGACTTAATTGGTAAAACACATTGATAACCTACAGATAATATTGAAAAGCTATTAAATACATTGTTGTACATCACATTACATACAGGAAAAACTGTAAATTGTTTTGAGATTTTGTCCGTGTTTGGTGAAAACCAATAAATAACTGACATATTAAATAAAAGACTTATTTTTAAATTCCTTTTAAAATAATGTATAATAAGGGATGGTAGTACAATATGTAAGGGAATTAAGAAAAATAAGCAGATGGGGCTTCAAATCATGGTTCTTTTCATTATTGATTAGTTTGCTGATCATTTTCTCAACTAGTTGAGTATTCATTTAATCTAAAAATTGTCAGAAAATACAGAAACATGCCTATCACCAATTACTTAAGCCAAAGGTGAGGTCCTCATATGTATTATTTTGTCCAACCAACAGTCCAATAACCAAAGAAATCAGTTTATTATCACACAAGAGTGGACAATGTACAATTGACAAGCTGGAATTAGAGAATGTTTGGCAATTTTGCTTAACTTAAAAAAATATATATATATATATATATATATATATATACACGATTTGATCGATTCTCAAAATAGTAGCAGTTAATCGACTAATCCTTCCAGCAAGAGTTTTTTGTTGCTGCCGTGTAATATGGATCAGTTTATCACCCAGAGAGTGACAGACCTTTTTAAATGTATTTGGATGTGTCTTAGAAATACTGCCGCATTTGGAAATATTGATTAAAAATGCAGTTTTACATGTGCAGTGAATGTCTATTGAAATGTCTATGAAAAGATGGGATTTTATTGACTACTAGCTTCTGAAATTGGTCGGTCTATGTCTTATTTTTTAACTGCTGTAGTTTAACTTCGGTATGAATATACATCAGTCTGAAAAGCAGGGAAACTGTAGGAAGGCTTTTGTTGACAGGGTGGTATTGACAAATGAGTGGCAAATAGCAGTGAAAGTGTGAGCCTGTGAATCTGATGAGAGACTAGTAAAGACTTGTTCTGGTCGAGCTGGGAGGAAAGTGACTGGGACTTTGGGGGGTTAGGATGAGAGAATTTGGCCAAATCATGTTTCCTCACACATCATCTAAACCAGATTTGGCTTGGAACTACACCCAACTGATGTGGTTGGCTTTCAACAGCTCTGTGGCTGCAGCACGGTACAAATACGGGGTGGCTTCCCAACTGAGCAATCAGTCCGTCCGTTTTTTGTGTGCTTATCTGCGACAAGATTATAGAGGAGTCCCTTCTACTTGGCAGATCACCAAGAGGCTTTCCGTGGCAAGCGTAATATGGATTTGTCCTCACCTGGCGATGGAAAGGATGAGATCTCCGATACAATCAGTTACTGTCACACTCCTTCCTTAGAGATAGGAGGGGTGGGAGTCCTCTAAAATATTGACAAAATGCAATTTTTTGCCATGCATTTCTATTTTTCTGTATCTTCATCATAGGGCTGGGCGATAAAACGATCTGGAAACGGGATTGCGATAAAATTCAGGTCGATATGATGATAAGCTTTGGACATATTTACCAAAGAGCACAACTGCCGGAGTCTGGCTTTTCGGCTTGCCGGGCCTGTGCCGGGCACGCCCACTTCCTGTTATGAGCGTTTGTGTGTTGCCGGTGTTGTGTGAGAGTGTGTTCCCCCTGTCTAATAGTGTTTCCCTCCTGTTAAAATAGTTAGGGTTAGAGATAAGGTTTGGGTCAGGTTTAGGTAACATTAGGGGGAAACGTCTTTGACGGCGAAAATGGTTTGGATTTCACAAAAGCAACAGGTCCACACAGCCTGCAAGTTAAAAGTAGTACCGTTACCGTTAGTTGGTCGTAGTTGGTTAACAGCGCTAGCATTAGCTTTAGCTGTGCTGTAGCTGCTGTACCAAAACAACAATTGATCGTGTAGTCTTTATGGGGCGCAGGCCATTGCCCCATATGAAAAACATTCAAAAAGGAGCAAAAATATAACTAGCTTAATTTCTTATTGGAAAAGCGAAAGACACTTGTCTACAACCATTTGAGATGCTTTCTTGGCAGGAGTTTCCATTTCCTATGTTGATTTTAAGTAGTTTTAGCTTGTTTACAAAATCAAAAGAAATGTAGCCAAAACGGACTACTTACTCCTCATTTCCACAGCATGCGTAACGGCTGCGGACCGGCTCCGCTGCGTGTCTGCTGCGTGCTCCGCCGTCCGTCAATACCCACCAGGTCCGGATTTGTCGCGAATTCACGTAGAATAGAACCACAAAACCAACACTAGGGATGCACCGAAATGAAAATTCTTGGCCGAAACCGAAAAGAGGAAACCAAGACTGAAAACCGAAACACCGAAAGAAATTATGCCAGTTATTAGTACCATTGCATTTATGGCTATGACTGTGTACTAACTTTACTAAAATCAAGGCATTGCAATTGTATAAATTAATATTAAAGTTTAATTAAAAAAATATCTAGCAGAAATATGGCTACAATCTGATCAGTCACATACAGTATACAGTAGCCTAAAAACAGAATAGCTTACCTGTTGTTGTTGTTGTTGTTGTTGTTATTATTTTTTGAGGCACTTTCTTGCAGGATTTCACTGAACATATCAGACAACGAGGGTGCATGCCCCTCATCTGGTGCAGAGAGACGAGTCTTTTTTTCTGCGCTCTGATCTCCTGCGCTGGGCGCTGCTCTGTGTGCTGCTCAGTCTCCGTCTCCACGCGGGTTCTCCACATCCATCGCGGCCTGGATCATTTCTCGTGCGCCCTGCTTTATTTCCGCATCCAAGTAATGGTCTTTATAACGCGGATCAAGTACAGTCGCGATGAAGCGCAGAGGATCCGAATAGATCTCAGTGAAACGTGTGCTGACAGACTCTAAGAGCACTTTTCATTGTTTTCACTCCGTGGTCCGTCTCAACCTCTTTGCTTAGGAGACGCTTTGCAGGTGGATCAGGTACTGACACACGTGCAGGTCGCGGTTTCTGTTTGCGTCATCACAACATTTCGGCCGTATTGTTTCGGTGATAAAAGTATTTCGTATATAAAAGTATTTATTTAAAAAATTTTCGGTGGCCGAATATTCGGTGCATCCCTAACCAACACCAGTTAGTTTCCATCCAGAGGAGTAGAGGGGAAACAGCTCTGAGCTGTGTTTTCAAGGCGTAGTGCAGGGAAATATGATCCGCCGTGAGCATGGTATGTTTTATTTTGAAAATTAACCGAATATTTATTTTGTTATTATCTATCTACCGTTTGCTGAATTGCTGCGGATCTCTCCGGCGTCTGGCAAAAATAGAAGCTCTGCCTATCTGCTGCGGAGGGCTGCGGACCGCCGGAGCTGTGCTGGAGTCGGAACGCAGCTGTTATGCAACCGGTGGAAATGCACACATTGACTTTAATGGAAACCTAATGACTCCGCCGCCGTTTCAGAGCAGTTCCGCAGCCGTTCCGCGTCTGGTGGAAATCCCCGGTCACTTAGTTTTGCAGACACAAAAAAGGCAAACATAATTGTAAGATGACTTTGTACGAGGAAAACAGGGCTACTCTTAGTTTTCTTTTGCCATTAGAGGGCACTACTGCTCTGTTGACCAGTGGGGCATCTCATCATGTGACTTTGTGATGTGCGATATCAACAAAAACATTGTGCTGAATATTGTTTTTTTTATTTTATAGGTTATTAGAACTGTATTCTAAAGTGTAATAATCTGGTTTCTTCAGGCTTCAGTCAGGACGCGCTTCCAACAGGCAGTTACAGAAAAAAAATTCTATTGTGATAAATATCTATCGATCAAAATGGGAAAATAAATTGTGATAACTGTTTTTGCCATATCGCCCAGCCTTACTTTATCATCATGGATCATGCATAGAATTAGGCTGTCATTGATGTATGATTTATGCATGAATGTTATTGATCACTAATCCACTTTAATAAAGATATCGGCATGCATGCTATTCTTGCCATTACCATTGAAGTGTGGCGGCGCAAAATCACAAACTTTACTCTGCAGTGCTCTTAGTATATTGTGCCCTGCTGGTGATGATACCCACTCATGCATATTACAGTATTAAAGTATTTTTTTGTTTTAATAAGTTAATCTTTTGGTTTTGGTCATCAGTTTTGTTTTGTCTTCCTCTCCTTTCTAAATCGAACCTCATGCGACGTTGCCAAACCTCTTCCTAAAAAAACATGGACGTGACTAGTAACTGGTTGAATTTGCAATGAACCTGAATTAATGAAATACAGACACTCATCAAGAAAATGTTCAGTATGGATCCGACCGGAGATAGCAAAATGCGTAGACGTACCCTCATAACTTTAGGCTCCAGTATGCCCCTAAGCCTTTTGGGAAATACCTTGCGAACGCATACTGTAAATTGCCATTTACAATGTGTGTGTGCAATTAGCATGCCAACTGAAGTTTTAAAAAAATTCCTTGGGAATTTAAAGGATAAATAAAGGCCAAATGTGGGCCTGCTGTTTGAAATGTGTATATGAGCAAACGGCACAGCCCAGAGCATCGGGAGGAATTCCCTCTCAACGACCACAGCTCCATAGAGGGCGGGTGCCAAGAGAGCCTGTGGGCACAATTAGCCAACAAAAGGCCCGGCCTCATCTTGGGTGCTGGCCCAGCCCCTCGTAGATTCCCCTACAAACGCAGCAGGGGCACCTTTTAATCTCTTGCCCTCTTCACTTCAGACTCTAAGCCTCACCTCTCCCTTAAATTCCAGGCTTTGTCTCTCATGGGGGTTCTTGGCATCTGTTTTGCATGTACCTGTAGCGCACTACCCTGCACTAGATCAGCCTGCACAGGGAGGAAGGTTGGCTCAGTTTCAACCTGGCTGGTTTATGTACACACCAAGGGTCGTATAAGTTGACTTCCTGTTGTCTTGGAGCATTTAAATACACATCAAAACACGCTTTTCTTGATGCACTTAAGCCAAAAGTCTGTAGTGGGTTAGAGTAATGAGTGAGTCTAACCAATAAAGTCATCCACCACTGCTTGTAGAATGTACAAGTCCCTTCCCTTTCAGCTGATTAAATAGCCTAAGCCATCAAACAGCAGCAGAGAATGTAAGGTGTATGACATCTGCAGTCTTTAAGCATCACACTGTGTAATTAAACAAAGGTCAAACAGTGTGTGTTTTTAAATGTATCCCTTTATTGATTCATTTTGAGCTCGCAAAATAAGTACACAAACTTCTGTGGGTTTTTTTACACACCATTTTCCCAATTTAGTGAATATAATTTATATATACAGCAGAACTTGTTACTTTAAAAGAGCTGTACTCGACATTCAGAACATTAATATAGCAGCAAACAAATATTTGCTATGTAAAGAAATGTTGGAGAAATGGCATCCTGAGCAGAGAATAAAGTCACACTCCCTCTGTGTGTTGTAATCCGAGTTTCTCTGTTTTTGTTTTTAAAGCAGGGCCAGCAGGGTGAATGCGCATGTTAGTGCATGTAGCTGTGAAAAAAACATCTGTATTTCACATATTGGGGAGTGGTATGTAAATCCCAGCCTGCTGTTTTTTTTCCCCAGTATTTCGAGGACAGCCCCTTTTTTAAAGATGGATAAATCTGGTGATATATTCTATATTTTTCTTGTAGTCCTCGAATTAAAATTCAACAAATGCACTTTTAACTCCTTATTTGTGTGTTTACTGAGCTTTTTTTTTTTAATTCCTCTATATTAGTATTTGGTGATGTTTACTTGTTTCTTGCTAAACTTCTAAACCGCCTGCTGCTTTTAAAGGGGATTAGAGGTGATGGCCGTTCTTTAAGCTCTACTCCCACTTCACCGGCTGACACTGTACTTCTACTTAAAATGATATTCATCCTGCTTTAGCCTCTTCTAGATTGTGCCACACTGCACCAGGATTGCACTTGTGCCTGTGGTCACCAAACATTGCAAAAACCATTTCCATCCACATGCTTTTGTGTCCTGGGTTGACACTTGAGATTGCACTTGCTCCCAGTTTCAGGAAATCTGAGTATAAAGTACTGTATATACTGTACTTAATCTTTTTCCACTCCCATTACTTTCTTTAAGCGAGCAAAGAGTATTTATCGTCCCTCACAGAGAGTTCCCACTAACAACCTGCCAGTAAACTTTTGTTCTCTGTATGACTGTGTCATGCCAGATAGGCAAGGGCTGGGTTTCCTGCCGTGTTTAGCTGTAACGGTGCTCTGTGACTTGGTAACAGAGGTGGTAAATGATCAAATGTGGGCACGCGCACACATCTACAGGGCTTCATCTTAATCTTTGCCTGCGGCATCCAAATCACTAGAACTGTCTCTGAATGTACTTCATACAGATTATGTCTTCTTCTTCTTAAGGACTGTGGGAAGTCATGTTCCCTGCACATATATTTTTCTCTTTTGAGCACATAAGGATCAAAAAGGGAATTCAAAGCAGAGGGAAGGGTCGGCTCGTGTTTGATTTGTAGCCAGGTATTTGTGGTTGCAGAGACAGAAATCATAGGAGCATCTCAGGTAACGTTTTTGCCGCTGACACCCCTTTGTCAAACAATTGTTTTTTTGCTGTGTCAGTAGTACTCCAACTGATGCAAAAACCACAATCGCTGCAAAGGCAACAAGCAGCTGCCTGCCATCTCTTTTTTTTTTTTTTTTGTGTGCAGATAGCTCGTATCCGACGAAGTATCAGAAAGAGTCTGTCATGCAGCATGTACTGACACTACATCAAGCGATGAGCGCAGCAAATGTTGCCTTGCTTGTGGGTTTGTGACATGTAAACTCGGCTGACTGACAGATATTTCCCTCATGTATATGTTGGGCAATGATAAAAGGATGGATTCCAAGTAAGAGACTCTCTCTCTCTCACACACACCCACACACACACACACACACACACACACACACAGTAGATCGGTGAAAAGGATGAGATGTGTGTGTGATACTATTCTAACTAGTTGTGACTTCCTGCCTGCAAGTAGACAGCTTCCTCTTTTCTGCAGAAGGTTATCATGCGTCTTTCTTTTCTTTTTTGCATGTACTTCACTTCTAAAAACTGAACTTTCTCTTCCCAGAAGAGCTGTCTTGCCAGTCACTTTGGTTTAACCAGTGTTTGCATTTATTTCATCATAAAATCCGCAAGGATCCAATAGCTGATTGTGAATGATAAATAACCGCAAGAGGCTTTTAAACCTTACATCAGAAATAAATTTCAACCAGACAAAGAAGAAATGTGCAGGGGAATGTCTTCTTTACAGAAGCTTTCTCATTTTGTAGTTGGGAGATAACCCACATGCATCGGTGCTACTGAGTTTTAGTTCTGAGCATTTCTTCATTTATTTTAAGAAATAGTCTGTGAGGCCTAAATGTGTTAACATGTGTTACATGTGACATGTGACCGTAGGCCAGATATACAAAACTACAGAGTTTGTTGTGTGGAACTGGAGTCCAGAACAAATTTCCCTAAGGGTACATAAAAGTATAGCTTATCTTATAAAGACAGAAATATGTATGCATACAGACATACATATGTTATTGCTTGCATATCATTACTTATTCCTGCAGATAAGGGTACCCACAGATAATGCTCTAACAAGGGCATTTGGGAGTAGATTAAAGGTGTCTGTCAGTATTTTCTTGGTCACACAGATCTGACAAAGTCGAGCCTTTACCTTCTTTCATTCTATATTATATTTATTCCCTCTCCCTACTTTATGCACGTTTTATAAAGCAGCTCACTAACTGATATTTAATTTGACAGTAAAATAGCAGATTAACTAAAGGTCTTTCAACAATCAAAACAATCTTCAATAAATAGGTCAACTAAAAAAATGAAACCATCAATAAATAAATCAATGACCTGAAAGCAATGGGTTGATAAAAGAAGCATTTACACGACCTTGACATTTTTCCAAACGGCCAATAAGAATCCCATCTGATGTGACACTGTAAACACCGCCATTGCGTTGTCGGACTGAATCTGGATTCTGACACCGTTGTTGCAAGAAAGTAAAGTAGAGGGCCGAGTTTATTTGCAGAAGGGCCTATGTTGAAGCACAATATGTTACTTGTGTCGGTCAGCAGCGTGTCATCACGTGCCTCTGCTGTGATGTCATTGCGACTTGTGCACAGATCTGACTTGTGTTTCTCAGTGTGCTATGCAATGCTGCCTTTACACCACCAGACACACACACATAACTATCTGTTGATGCATCAATGTTTCATGTGTCTACTGTTTATCAGTGGTTGGTTACATATGAAAAGCTTAAGGCCGGCTACACACTGCCTGCGTGGTGTGAGCGTGGCGTTTCTGTTGCGTGTCAGCTGCATGGCGGCTGCTTGGATTTTTCGATGTCTTTACACACCAGAAACATGTTTGCTGCTGCTGTTAGCCTTGTCCGTACACATGTAGGTTTTACTTTACTGTAATGCAGCCTTTAAAACCAGGAAAAGACAACACTTATGTCATATTACGATATCCAAAATCTAAGACAATATCTAGTCTCATATCACGATATCGATATAATATCAATATATTGCCCAGCTCTAGACAATATTAGAAAATCGATTTTCTTTATTACATTTATAACTGCATTTATATCAAAACCTAGAGACTTTCAAACATCAACATGTTATTTATTAATATGTATTTGTGTCTAAATGACATATAAACATCTTTTTGTATTCTATTTTGCCTGGAAACGCTTCCAACACACTTGCTTGTCGTGTGACAAATAGGCGTCGGTTCTATTTCTAGCAGGCACGCATTTTCGGCTCGAGCCGCGCCAGACACGTGCGTGTCAAGCAGGCAGTGTGTAAGCTCTAATCTGTTAACATGGGAGCCGAATTCAAAACGGACACGCCACGCAGCTGACACGCTCACGCCACCCAGTGCCAGTGTAGCCGGCCTACTGCATGCACCGACATTCTTTTGCATCTGACTAATTTATTAAGGTTTTCATTAGGCCTATAAGGTCTTTGTTAAAATGAAGTGGGAGCAATGTTGTAGTCGAGTCACCAACTGTCAAGTTTGAGTCACAAGTCACCAGTGTTCGAGTCCAAGTCACCAAAGAAGAGTCAGAGTCGAGTCACCCTTACCTGAGTTTGACTCTAAATAGCGACTCGAGTCCTCCATCGCGGAGTGTGAGATATTTTCACTTTTTATAACTTTTTTCTAATGTAAAGCAACCACATATTTCTTTGTTGAATATACTTTGAGTTCAAATTTCTGTCTCTAAATCTTTCATATTTACCTTAATCTCTAAAAAGATGATGTTTTAACACGTTAGCAGTTTAGCATTGTGTTTCTATGTGTCCCGGTGCCTCAGTGGGGCAGGTTTTCTTGTACCTTTTTAGTTTTCAGTGACTTTTGGTTGTCAGTTTGTTTCAACTTGCACGATCCTAGTGAATCTGCTTGTGATTTCACAACAGACTTCTAATGAGCCTGTCTCTAAAAGACATCAGAGCATGAAGTATGTAAAGGTCTTTAATCAGCTCTGTCCGCATGTGTGTGCAGCCCATTAGAGGCAAGACAAACAGCACAGTCTCAGCTACAGCTCATTTCACTTCTGCTCTATAAATTCAGTCTAATTTAGATTCATGGTCTGCAAAAATGTTCAAAGGATGTACCAGGTTACTCACTTCCAGAGAATAAAACATCTTTTTGTTTGTTCCTTTCACTAAATTAGTGGTTAAATTGATTCATTTATTTTGGCTAAAATTTAGAACAAAGCTCTATTTGTTCATGAAGTGAAGCTTGGTGTCTCACAGCCAGTGGTGGAATGTAACCAAGTACATTTACTAAAGTACGGTACTTAAGTAAAAATTTTAGGTAATTGTAGTTTTTTCTTTTCATGCCAGTTTCTACTTCTACTCCACTACATTCATCTTTACAAATGAAAATTTGGTAGTAGGGCTGGGCAATATATTGATATTATATCGACATTGATATGTGAAGCTAGATATCAAATTAAAGGGGAACTATGCGGGTTTTTTTTTTTAGCTTAATTTACCTTAACTGAGCAGCTTTGGAGTCATTGGAATATGTTAGGACTTTTTTCGAGTTGAATGGTGGTCGTCACGCTTCCCCCTAGCGCCTGTGAGCGGAAAAACTTTCGGCTGGCGAGCCGCCGGCCTCAGCGTCAGTAAGTATGGCGTGATATCAGGTCTCGCCATGTAACGAATCTCTTCACGGCACTGCACACATACACGCCCCCCACCCAGGAACTGGCTAGCTATAAGAACAAGGTAGCGATGGAGTTTTTCACACTATCGTCATGGCTGAGCCGGCAAAAAAGAAGCCGAAAGCTAGGAAAGCATTGTCGGAGGAACGGAGAAAGAGGAGACGGCAGACTGACGAGCAAGTTTTTCCACAGTGTTGCCAAATATCTATTCCGAAGCTGTAGGGGGAGCTCTGTAGAGAAACCTGCCAGCAAAAAGCGTAGAAATGGCCAAAACTGCATAGCGCCGCTTCAATTTTTTTTCATTTTGGATATTATCATGTCGTGATGAAGTCATTACAGTACATACATTACATTACAGTAAAGGGATGTCATTTTCTTACCAGACTTACTAGCTGTCTTATTTGCCTTTACCCACTTTGTCATTGTATCCACATTATTGGTGATTATTTATCAAAAATCTCATTGTGTTAAGATTTTGTGAAAGCATCCATAGTCAACCCTACAATATCGCTGCGATAACGACATGGATGCATTTGGTCAAAAAATCTTGAAATTTGATTTTTTTTTTCAATATCACCCAGCTCTAAGTAGTTATTATAAATTGAACTACCCAACAATATAACGGCCTACAAGTCCAGCTGGAATAATTGGATGATTAACCACAGAACTGTTTCCAGTTTCTAAAATGTGAGGATGTTTCTGCATTGAGGACTTTTACTTTCAATACTTTAAGTACATTTTCCTAATGATACTTCCATACTTTTACTTAAGTAACATTTTCAATGAAGGGCGTTTACTTGTAACGGAGAATTTTTACAGTATGGTATTAGTACTTGTACTTAAGTAAAGAATCTGAATACTTCTTCCACCGCTGCTCACAACCGAGGAGCGTCCTGCTGTATTTTCATTGATCTGGCAAGGCCCCTCCAATCCTTTGAAATCTCTTCCTGCACGTGTCAGTGCCAAACAGCTCAATACGAGCGGAGCACATGAGCCCTCTGCGTCGATCGCAGCCCTCAGAATAAGACGCAGGAGCACGGTGTCCACAGGAAGCTGGGCCAACAAATGAACCTCTCCAGGATGGAGAAAGATTTGCTTTTGTTCAAAGATTTTCCGACATCTCTGCGAGTGCTAACAATTACTTCTTTGAAAATCGTTTTATCGATCTTATGTAACGATTTCCTTCGCCCACATGTAGTTGCAGTTGCCTTTTTAATAATCCTGCCTGTTGGATAGCCTGTCCACGCCCCCCGCAGTAGGATGGCGATACTGCAGTCTGATGTTGTTTGGACAGGACCCCCATGCTAAAAAAAATAAATCCCAAAGGAAACACTGCATGGGATTATTTTAACATGATTGGAATGTGATCATTTTTGTCACCTTGGGCTTTTGGGCATTTTCCATTGTTTTCTGATGTTTTATAGATTTAAAATTAATCGACAGATTGTGGGGAAAAATTTACATTAATTGCCAATAAAAGTGATTATTAGTTTCATCCCTAGCTACATTTCCTGATGGCTATTTGGCATTTTGGTGTGTGGGGGAGAGGAAGCGGCATTCACTGTTCTCTCACAGGCTGCATCAGAGAATCTCCCTATCATTTTTTTTCATAAACTTCATTATTTATTAGATAGAGAATTCAGTGGCCTATTTTACAATCTGATGAGACTTTAAGTTGTAACTCTAATGAATTCCTGTTTGCATACATGTGATGTTTTCTTGCTGAATATTCTTATGTTCATCCATGCGCATGGCATGGATGAAAATTGAAAATGTAGAAAGGCAGTGCTGGTCTGATTATTATTATTAGAGCCTAACTGATTGTCATTTAACAGAAAATTAATCAGCAATTAGAGGTATTTTGATAATCAATTCTAAAAATGCCAGTTGTTTTTTTTGGTAACATTTGTTGGTGTCTGCTTCTCAAATGTTTGGATTTGCTGCCTTTGATTTGACATATATGATTATTTATTCAATATTTTGGGGTTTTGGAGTGTTTGTCGGAAAAAAACAAGTAATTTGAAAATGTCACGTTGTGCTTTGAGAAGTTGTGATGCACATTTTTTCACAATATTTAAGCATTTCTCCGATTAATCGGGGGAAAAAACAATTGACATATTAATTCATAATGAAAATAATCATTGTAGCCGTATTTATTCTTGTTTTCTTGTCTACCTCTTGCTTTACACTGCAAGTAGAAAGAAATGAATTTATAGACTTATGTGACATTATCCGAGGAACGCCTCGACAACTTAGCGAAAAATGGGCTCCCTCAGTATTTTGTGCTCTATTAAACTGATGCATAGGAGATGATAAGTGAGTGATACATTTATTGCACTACTCTTAATAAGGCGGAACATGGCGATTTAATCTCTCTGGGTTTATTTAACCTTTATGTTAATGTGACAGCTATCAGCTCAGACTCGTGCCGGGTTGGACGCATTATGGAAATGTCCCTTCCAGTGTTGTGACTTGTACGTTAAAGTCACTCGTGTATAAAGACCTGAGACTGACATGTACTCTGACATCACATTGAAGGAATGAATGAGTGAAATCTTTAGAGAGAGAGAGAGAGAGAGACTGATTTAGATGTGGTAAAGACTGGGGTGTAGGACCTGACATAACACTCCCGTTGGAAAAGGGATGGGTAGAAGCCCTAGGCTTATCAAGTCCTACCCCCCGCCAGTCTTTACCACATCTAAATCAGTCAAACAAGATACATCAAATAGACCATTTTAAATAATACAATAAAATACTAATGCAATTCATGTTCTACTTTATCTAGATATTAAGATAAGGAAGAACAAACAAAAACAACCAGCAGTAACATCAGTGTAACTCTTTGAAAATCTTTCCCTGTACTTTTGTACTTTTTTTTTTTTATTGCAACATGTTTACACTTTGTTTGATCGATTCATTCAAACACTTCATGGTGCACCCCACCAATCGAAATGAGTTATAACCCCCCCCCTATCTGTCCTCTCTACATTTACATGGAAAAGGTGCCCATCTGAAAAGGGGCTTTAACCATAATAATAACAGCAATAATAGTATTACTTTCATCATAGCTGAGATAAATGTAGTGTGCTGGAAAAAAAAAAAAGCTTGTACTGAGCTAGATCACACACTATGTTCCAAGGGCTTTGGCTGTGCCTCAGGCTGCTGAGCTGTGAGCATGACTAGTTTATTTACTAACAGCTGATTTTTGAGGCAAGGTCAAATAACCCATTGTATACAGAATACAACAAATTGCTGTAGGTTGTCCATTATGCTCACGGTCTGGCTGAGTGTTTGTGCTCTGAAAAAAGAAATGTTTAATGCAGTAGGTGCAGGTAAGCAGACTGCATGCCGGGGATGTGATCGATGTGTAGGAAGGTGAAGGGAAAATGTACGCTTTATGTGACTGACATCGCAATCCGACACTCAGGAATGCAGCAGAGGATGTCCGAAACATTTCCCCACACATTTGTGTCAACACGGAAACTCAGATAGGGGTTTTGTGTTTTGATATTTGAGGGAGAATAAAAAAAACGCACACACTGAGAAGTTTAATTTGACTAACGTTCTTCTGCTGACTGATGCCATAAATCAGAAAGATCTACAGCCAAAAGTATTTCCTGTTTTTCATTCATGTGAAACCAAAAGACACAGTCAACCCACCTGGTAGCATTTCCCCTTTGTTTCAGTCAGCGGTGGGAGAATATTCAGATCCTTTACTTAAGTAAAAGTACCAGGCCCAGACTATGAAAATACTCTGTTATCTCTGTAATCATCAGAAAATTTACGTAAGTATTAAAAGTAAAAGTCCTCAATGCAGAAAAATCCTCCCATTTTAGAAACTGGAAACGTTCAAAACTGTTCTCTGTTTAATTAGCTAATTATTTCAGCTGGACTTGTAGGCCATTATATTGTTGGCAGTTTAATTTATCTTTTGTAAACTCCATGTGTTTTGTGTGTACAAATCTTAATGTGTAAAGCAACTAAAGCTGTCAGATGAATGTAGTGGAGTAAAAAGTCCAATATTTCTCTCTGTAATGTAGCGGAGTAGAAGTAGAAAGTGGCATGGACAGAAAAGACTCAAGTGAAATACAAGTACCTCAACATTTGTACTTTAGTACAGTACTTGAGTAAATGTGTTACATTCCACCACTGGTTTCAGTAAGTGGGACAGATGTGAGTTATCGCCAAGCCTCAAGTAAAGAATTTCCAGCTAAAATAAAGAATGTCCAGAATGTGAGAGGCTCACAAAGGTAAAAGTATTTTTCTATTAGTAGCCAGTCAGACTGACGGTCTTGAAGGCCGCTACATTGGGCTAATAAATCAATCAATCCCATTTCAACTATTTTCAGTTTTGAAAAAGGCGGTGACTCTCACTTTAGAAGGATACTGTGATGTGGCAAACTCCATCATACAACCAACCGCATAGAATCAACAACCACACAGTTTATGAAAAGAATTGCAATTAGACAAAACTTTCCTTTACTCTATAATAAAGAAGAAGAAGGCATTGGTTTATCTAACCCGATGTCTTTACATTACCCTCCTAAATAATCTAATACCAATAATAAGATTTGGCTATCCTTCTTGTCTTTTAATGGCGTTTTCTGACATACGATCCAATACCGTTATTGAATTAATAATAAACTGTGTACCTTCTACCTTCCTTCCACCATGTGGAAGAGACTAAAGGCACCCGACTTTCCTAACTAAACATTACTTTCCTAACTAAGACAAAATAACATAGATGTAATGTATTGAACTCTTATTTGTACACTCAACTCTTCCAGCATGCGACACAAGTGCGACAGAGGGGAAAAAACTAACAAAACTGGATCGGCTCGTGGATCTGTTCATTTTTCCGATCCCCGATCCAGATATTTTGTCAATATCGGGACCGATATCTGATCTTAATATCGGATCGGTGCACCCCTAGCAAAAATGGATCAAAACCATTCTAAAAATGTATAAACCAACACTCGTTTGATGTAGTCCCTTGACTGCACAATAAAACAATTTGATTTATAAAAATACAAATTGGGATTTTATTATTTAATTTTTTGTTTTTGCACATGGACTCTAACCACTCTCATATCTAACCATTAATATGAAGCTGGAGGCAGGAGATGGTTATCTTAGCTTAGTTTATAGACTGGGAACAGTTAGCCTGGCTCTGTCCAAACATAAAAGGAAATCCACCCAAACTAAATCCACTAATTCATTTTGATATCTTGTTTGTTTAATATGTATCAAAAGCTAACTTTTATGGAGGTTACTGTATGTCCAAGAATTGGCCGAATTCCTGAAGCTTTGTCGGCACTGCTTTCTGCCAAGAAAATGTGAAGGTACCAAATTGTCATTATTACAGTGTGATATTTGTACGAATTAAACAAACGAAAATTAAAGTGTTAATGAGTTTCAGAAGTGCTGGACAGAGCCAAGCTATAGCGGTTTCCCCACTTTCCCAATTTTTGTGCTTTGCTAAGCTAACCGGCTCCTGGCTGCATCTTCATGTTTACTATCATTAACCATCCCAGCAAGAGTCAAAGTGCCAGAGAGGGAGCCTTAACAGAAAAAGACTTGGTGCAAAATGCAAATATCAAGCAGCTACGCTACATCATTACCTGTGTAGATTAAACAAGCTAATTGTGGTGGGGATAAAATAAATCCCCAGTTATTTGACTCTTTTTTTTTTTTTTTTTTTTTTTTTTTTTCTCTGTCTGCGTCCAACCCCAAGAGTGAAGGAACATTTTGTATAATTAAAATCATACTCTGTATTTGTATGCTCGTCGCATCAAAGAATCCTTTCCGGAGGAGAAATATATTGACATCCCTCTTCTATGTCTAAGTTTTTAGAGGTGTGTGTGTGTGTGTGTGTGTGTGTGTGTGTGTGTGTGTGTGTGTGTGTGTGTGTGTGTGTGTGTGTGTGTGTGTGTGTGTGTGTGTGTGTGTGTGTGTGTGTGTGTGTGTGTGTGTGTGTGTGTGTGTGTGTGTGTGTGTGTGTGTGTGTGTGTGTGTGTGTGTGTGTGTGCGTGCGTGTATGCGCGCGAGAGAGATTGGGCCATTTCTTCCCCCCGCCTGTGTGCATTTGTGTGGGATGGCTGTGATTTTTAGCAGGAAAATACCCACGAGATACGCTGTTGATCTTTGGTTATAGAATGAATATGTGAACATATGCTTAAGAGAAGCCTGTCTGAAGTCTGGAAGCAGAGCACCCCTCCCCCCTCCCCCCTCCAGCACTAGCCCACAATGTCTCAATAACCTTCAAAGTATCCCCTCTCTGTATCTGCCTCGTCTGTCTGTGTCATCCGCATGCTGCACGCATCCACAGCGCCGCGTGACAAAACACTCTGAAATGTTGTACTCTAAATTCCCTCTCCGTGCATTTGTAGTGGAGCTCTTCACCAGATTAAGTTTAATTCCAAAATAAGATATCCACCATTTTAAAAAATGCTGCACCCTGCCATTGCAAAACGATTGCTTTGCCCGGAAGCAGAACTCACTACGGATTATCCCTGAATACTGTATGAGCAAAGTCAAGACCTTTGCTGATGAAAAGAGTTTGTGTTGCATACAACCATTGCCTGTTAACATTTTTTCTACCTAATGAAATGAAATGTTAGGAATGAAGCATTTTCCCTGATAGCGTTTTTCATACCCTGAATGGAATTCTTCTTTTCGCCTTCTGGTTGAACTGCAGGCTTGCCGAGTTTGTGCACACAGTGTGTACAGTGTGAGTGTCTTTGACAGCTATGGCCTCATTAGGAGGCAAGATTTTACTTACCAAGCCTGTATTATACAATCTCTAAATAGTATTTTCACAGTTTTTCAGCAGTTGTTTTTCTATGTCCACAAATATCTGTAGAGGTGATAGGACTGAGGAAAGTCAGCTATTGGTCGTTTGCACTTAAGGTGTTGCATAATTGAAATGTCAAAATCAATCAGAGCAACAGGTTGAACAATGTACACAGTGTCTTTCAGTTAGCAGGAAAACAATATAACATAGAGGATGAGTTTAAACATCATTTAATGATATAAAGATTAATCAGCGAAAATGTTGCTAGTCTATTACAATTTTTGATGATTGCTTAACACACGTGTTGTGGAAAGTGGCTCATTGTGTCAAAACTCTTCACACAGGCCAATTATTCGCAATTGATAACGCACCAAGCACCGCCCCAGTTTGCATGTGTTGCTCAGCGCTATGTCACGTTTGGTTGCTCTGATTGGTTGTAAGTATATCCAGTTGCATCCAGAAGCCTTTTGGTCCGCGCTCCTTTGAAGTTAAAAAAATGAAGTGAGAGGTTCCAGACTAATATAAATTAGTCTGGCGATGCCTAGTCTCGCGTTAGCTGACTTTCCTCCACAGCGCTGCGGAGGAGGGTCTGGCGATTTCACGCAGCATTCCGCGATGTGAGAAAAACGTGCTGTCGTTATTGGCATTTCTATTCTCTCTATCGTTCATTTCGCCGCTAAGTGCCGGGCGGACCAACGGCGCCTCTGCAAAATAGCCTTGGGAAGGAACTTGTTTTGGTGGAACATGTGTACGTTCAAAGGTTGTTTTAGTCGTGCAACAGAAAACTCATGGCCGGCATGATTGGTGCATCTGAACAGGGAGCGGGGGATTTTTGCAAATCGCACTATAGGCTGTAGGTGGTGCCAGGGGAACTGGATTTTTTTTTTTTATATTTTCATGTGTAACTTACTGAATTCATGAGATGCTTTACATTTAAATGTATTTCCCTCTTGAACATCAGCACTAAATGACTAAGAAAAGTCTGACAAAGGCTGGTATTTGTGTTTTATAACCATCTCTCATACCAACAATTGTGTGAACAAATAACGTCTAATTTTAAAATGAAAATTTGCTTCCTGCAGGGCCTGTTACTATTACCAGTTTCACCTCCGTGATTACTGTCTCTCTCTGTTTTGCTCTTCCCTGCAGAGGCACCTCCTTCTGGGATGTCCAAGAATGGATACTTCTTTCAAGAAATGGGTGAGTCTGAGCCAACACCACAATATAGGAATGCAGTGTCTAAAATGTCATCATCAAGCCAGTTTTCCACAATGGAAAACCAAGGAATAAGGAATCCATGAGTTGGAGGCACTGTGTGAATAAAAAGGTGTAATCCTCTCATGATGGGTAGTGGGATTTGTTTTTTTAATTTGAATGATGTGCTTTGTACAGTATATCCATAGTGAAAGATAATAATAATAATAATAATAAATTGAATTTATATAGCGCTTTTCATGGACTCAAAGTCGCGACTTATGCCTACCATAGCCTACACTAAAAGACTTTGAACAGACTTTGAAAAGACTGAAGTCTGACACCATCTCACATCTAAAGAAAATCATCTTACATCTAACGTAAAAGACTGTCATAATATGTAAAGACTGGGGATCTTGACTACAACTAGATTCGTTTTGAAAAATGTAACCAAGCTAGCTAGCTAGCTAGCGCTAGCGTTAGCTGGTAACTTAAGGGAAAGGTTGCAGATGTTCTGTCCTGCCGTACATGCAGATGAATGTCTGCAGTACCCAGAGGTCTGCGTTTATCCGCCGGTAAATCTCCCGTTGGATGACGCACTTCAGAAGGGTTGAAAATCGGCAACTTTCCCTCCAGCGCGGCGCCA
Organism: Perca fluviatilis; assembly: GCF_010015445.1. Classification (NCBI taxonomy): domain Eukaryota; kingdom Metazoa; phylum Chordata; class Actinopteri; order Perciformes; family Percidae; genus Perca; species Perca fluviatilis. The sequence continues at coordinate 8,015,175 of NC_053131.1, forward strand.
TAGCAACAACAAACAACATTGTCTATAGCCATTTGGTGCTGGAGGGAGATCATCCATTGGTTGTTGACAATGTTCACATAATATAACTTCACTTCCAAGACTTTAAACTTACGTTAATATCAAATACTGACTTGGACTGAGTTTTATGACCACCTTACATCAAACGATTGAGACGGCGGGAGGGCGCCAACTCTAGCAAGACTCTAGCAAGATATTCATGATTTCATTCCGATATTGGAAAATAGTCTGCGACACTGAAATCGCTTAAAAAGTCGTAAGGTGTGGTGTAAGGTTGGCATTAAAGATTTGAGCTGCAGCACAGACACAGAAAACCTCTCCCAGCTCTCACACACCACTGCATTTTGGATATAAAGAATGAACTTTGCTCCAGCTGTTATGATAACAGCAGTTTCATTACCCTTAAGCCAAGGACAGGCACCCAATTAGTGTGTGCAGCACAAGCAGTCAGGACAGAATATGCGTGCATTCGATCTCCCTGTCTCCCCGAGCCAATTATTCCCCTTCTGCAACACACACACATTCACTCAGGAGACTCACAGAAGCCCCCCCTGCTGCAGCTGAACATTGCTGTCTTTATTAGGCAACCTTTTATCAGGATATAAATGCTATTACATTATTGTAGGCAAGTAAGCATTATCCACCATTGTCATCTCAGAGGTGCATTAGTGAGGTGACATGAAAAATATTTGTTGCATGTCTTGCACTGTAGAAGTGAGTCTGTTGTGAGTGAGTCTTCTGTGCCATTATGTTGTTCATTAGTGTGTGTTAATAGTTTATACATCTTTGAGTCATCAACTATTTCAATGTGCTCATTTAATGCGCTTGGCAAGCAATTGGGAGTGACAATGTGATTACAGCTGCACATTTACAGGTTAAATCATGTTCTACAGAAGCCAAAAAGCAATGTGTGAAGAATGGAAATAAAAAAAATAAAAAAACATGAAAAGAAATGTTACAAAATTGCTGTGGAAATAATTTTGTGATATGTGTTTGCCTGTGTGATCTGAAGTGATGCATCGGGGTGATTGTGCTCGAGTTTTCTCCTGACTTCAAAGCTGCCTCACAATGCATTTTGAAGCAACTCTACAGGTTGTCTTTATAGGTGAATGTTTCATATTTTAGGACTTCATCCAGGGAGTCCCCGAGGACATTGTTTAGCAGCGGTGGTAAGCCACTCAGATCCTAACAGAACATATCTTGTGATTATTCTAGTTAATAAATAATGACCTAAACAATAGCCAGACTCCTTTTTATAAGGCTTGGTATCGTTTTCATTTTCGATACCATGACTTCAATACCGGTTACTAAACAATTCTTTTTTCTATACAAATTTTATAAAAGAAATTGCAACTTTACACATAATGGCACAAATCTTTTTATTTATTTTTCAGCTGCTACTACGTGAGCCCTGTCTCTGTGTTTAACACAGTTTTTCCTGCCTGTCTATACGACGTGTAACGTTAGACAGCCAATCACAAACATTATTAGATCTTTGTAGAAGCATGCTGCATGCTTATTGGCTCACTGACGCTGATTACATTTACTCCTTAGGTATAGAAATTGGGTATTGAATGAAGAGGCATTTTTCCATACTCAATATTTTAGAGGGTATTCGTTCAGGGCCTTAAAAGTATTGAATTCGCTACCCAGCCCTACTCATTTAATTTATGGAATTTACCTTATGAAATAGTACGTTTGCTCTTTTCTCTCAAACTTGATGTGTGTCTGGAAACCCTGTAATTTAGCTGTCCACACTGTGAAACCCCAACATAACTTGCATCTAAATGGCTTGAGAGGATTTGATGACATAAAAGCATACTAACATTTATGTCCTAGATATTAAGTTTTTCAGCTGATGTTAGCGATTCCATGTGTAGGGCTTTTCACACTGCATTAGCCCAGTGTCAACCTAAGCCCAGGGCTGTACCATTCACACGCCCTGGGTTAACGGTCAGTTGGAACACGTAACCAACGTTTACATTCTTGATTGATAGCAACGTACATTCCTTTAGCCCCGTTTCACACATGTAACCTTAAGCCCCAGGTCTAGTTGTTTTTAAAGGTCCCATGGCATGAAAATTTCACTTTATGAGTTTTTTTAACATTAATATGAGTTCTCCCAGCCTGCCTATGGTCCCCCAGTGGCTAGAAATGGTGATAGATGTAAACCAAGCCCTGGGTATCCTGCTCTGCCTTTGAGAAAATGAAAGCTCAGATGACATTCACATATACTGGGCATGCTCGTGCCGGGGTGAACAGGAAGCAGCATGTATACTCCGCCCGTTGTTGGTAGTTGTCATGGTAACGTTAGTAGCTTGGTCTCAGAATGAGACGACGTGACCCAATCGGCGGGGAAACGTTGGCGTCAGTGTCGGTGTTGCCGAAGGTCTCCGTTTGCGGCCGTTGAGACGGCAACACAACCCCGCAGATTCCAAACCAAAACGGGTCAGAAGTGTTTCCAAATGTCTCCGGTTTAGGGGCTTCAGAAACGCCAGAGCAGTGGAAGTGTGAGGTGTAAACATAGCAAAAGATATTCATTTTTAAACCAAAACGTAGCAATGTAAATGTAGCCTTAGGCTATTGAAAGCTTTGAAACTAGTTGTGTTGAAACTAATAGTGGACAGAAAACCAATTTCAAACAATGATTGAAGATTGTTTCCAGCTTCCCAAATGTGAAGATTTGCTGCTTTTCTTTGTTTTTACATAATTATTAATCTTAAGTTTTTAACATTGCTAGTTACTACTTTCATTACTGATTAATCGGCAGATTATTTTCTCGACTAAACTAATTATTGTTAAGTCTATAAGATGTCATAAAAAGTAAAATATTCCCTTAAGTCTAAGTCTTGTTTGTTTCTAAATGGGTTGTTTTGCCAAAAATCTAAAGCTATTCAGAAATATAAATAAGAAAATGAGCCAATCTTTATAATTGAGAAACCAGTAAATGTATTTGCATTTTTGCTAGATAAAAAAAGAAATGACATTGAGACTTTTTTTGTTACTCGATTGATCATCCTGTCGTTTCAGCTCTATTCGGACAAAACAAATAATCTCCTTGGGCATTTTATAGACATTTTTTAACGTTAGAATGACAGCAGTTGTGTATCTTCTTCGAGGGGAGGGGGGGTTCGGCTTCATGCGCAGCTCGTCTGAATTCCCATTTATAATTCCAATCACATTGTGAAAAGAATCCAGATTGAGATTTTGTATACAATCTGCCCTAATTCTGAATAGTGCATTGTATATTTGGAGTTTAATATTCAAATTAAATAGACGGGTAAGAAAAAAGCAGATGGGATAGAATATTCAAAGTAGTAAACGTTTAAAAACGTTTTCTAAAACTGAAAGCGTTTTGGAGTGGAAACAGCCGACCGCAGCCGTTGTTCTCTGCCAAGGTGATTTGAAAGTCCGAGCGCAGCCGGTGAGTCTGAGGCTCAGAGGGATGCAGGCAAAGGAGACGACACAGCCAGGTTCAAATAATGTCAAGTGCTGAGGGATGATCCTGATGCAAGACAAACTGAATGAACTGAAATTAGGGCCTCCGCACAGATAAGGTCAGCAGATAAAGAGCACGAGTATTGTTCTCGTCACATCAAGCCGCGATCGCCGCATGATATTTGGGAGCCCACTAGTTACTGTAGGATTGGATTCAAGGGGCTGCTGTGTCAGGGAAAAAAAAACAACACCGGGATGAGTCATACAAACAGGCTCCAGGCTGAGTCCTGTGATGCTTTCTAGCATACAAAACCCTGTCCATTACACAGCAAGTAAACCTGTCTACCGGCTCCTTCAGAAGACTTGTCTTCATATCAAAACAACCATCGACCAACATCTTTTCTTTGACAATTTATGCCTCCTTTTTAACAGGTTTTTAGACGGAGAGGTCCTGTGCTTACACATATTTATGCATTAAAATTATAAAAAAAATCTCTCCCAGGTAAATCAGTGAGAATACGTGAAGTCAGTGAGAATACAATGTCGTCAAGAAGACACTATTTTATTTATTTTGACAGCAACAGTGCTGATTGATCACTGGTGAACAACGGTTAGTCAGCCTAAAAGCCTTGTGTACCTTGTCAGATGTAAAAAGACAACCTTTAAAATACATATGTTATGGAAGTCATATATACAACATAGTAAATGTGCACAAAATTGAACACGTACGATATCATACACACCCTCTCACGAGAATGTGTTGCACAGGGTAGCCACAAAAGCAGTAACGGAGGACTGACGTTACGTTTTCTGTCAACATCTTTGGTTAGTGTTTGATAAACTTTCAAATCTTTTAGACATTGTCCTTCCAGAAATGAATAAACCCAGCTCTTTCACCAACGCATTTGGTCTAATTTTGTTCTCTCTACACAGATTTGTATTCATTTCTGGCACTGATTCAAGATCCAATTCGGACCTATTGTCAAATATAGAGCTGAAACGATTAAACGATTCAAATGTGAAGATATCCTGGTTTTCTTAGTCTCCTATGATAAATATCTGTGGGTCTTGGACACCCAGGACATTTTAAGATGATTTCACCATAGGCCCTGATAGCTTGTGATGGGCATTTTTGCTATTTGCTCATATTGAATAGACCGAAGGATTAGTTGTTTAATTGAGTAGATGAATCGCTAATAAAAATGATTAATTGTAGCACTGACTATATAACAAACCTAAAAGCCTGTTTCTTGCCATAACGTGTAATTAAAACCTTTTTTTAACTCTCAACCTTGCTGCAGGGAAATCTGAGTGCATATTTGACAAGTAAGCCTCCCTGTGACATGTTTCTGGTGACACTAAAACAGTCTTTGCATCTAATCCAGAGGGTTTTTGTTTTAAGCACCAGATTTCTATTACAGTGTCAGTGTGGTGCACTGGATATCAGATAAGCTGTCACAGAGAAGCATAATTACCTCTAATAATATTTTGTCACTGTCTGTCACTTTAGGGGTTCCGGTAACGGGAGTTTTTACTTCTCATATTGTTGTTGTAAGTTTTTGAATACTAATTATAAGTGAGTTGTATTTAAATGGGACTAATTTTGTTTGTAGACCAATCAAAGTTCAACATCATTCAGCCTGGCATTTTAACATTTGAACACATTCTGATGGGTTTAGGAACACTGGAGGAACAGGTAATAAGTAAAAACTGATCTCTACTAGTAAACTAGTCAAACTTATCTCAGCACAATCTTTTATTCTGCTGTGTAGGTGAAAACTACGGATCGACCTATACTGGTTTTTCAAGGCCGATACCGATTCCACTTTGGAACTAAAGTGAAAATGAACATCTTTAGGTCAAAATGTTATAAATTCCAATTCAAAACTTTGTTTAAATGCTTTAAGGAATTATTTCATAAATGACAAACTTTCAACATAATACACAGTAACAGATTGAGTCCGATAGTGTTGTGGGGGGGCGTAAGTCAGACTCAGTGTTGAGTGAAACTGACGCAGAGGGACAGACACAAAGCTGTAGCCGAGCCAAAGTAGACCACTTTTTGATATATTAACTATATAAGTTATCAGGCAAATAAAATGCCCATACAGATAATCTGTAAACTGCCCAAAAAACTGACCGATTATCGGCCGATTATCCCTATGAATTTTAGCACCGCCCAAGATGATTGTGATTGGTTTAAAGAAATGCCAATAAACCAGAGTACGTTTTTCTCCCTTCCCGGAATGCTGTGTGGACTAGCCAGACCCTCTTCCACAGCGCTGTATAGGAGGGTCTGGCTAAGTGAGAGTATACTTCTGTTGGTATATAAAGCACTTAACAGTTTAGGGTGCCGCATGATTTACATCGCGCAACATCAGCACCACACGTGCACATGCAGGGTTTCCGCTATATATATGTAGCAGCGCTCAATCAGCTGTTAATGAAATGACATAAAGTCGTAATTCTACATGGCTCTGCAGAGCCGTCTGCTCTACTGATCTCAGGCGAACAGTCAGCCGCTCTTTCTCTCTCTCTCTCTCTCTCTCTCTCTCTCTCTCTTTCTCTCTCTCTCTCTCTCTCTCTCCCCTCTGAGGCTGAAAAACTGGAACATGAAAACCGCACTCACGCGATCCCGTGAAATATGACCGCTACAGTTTATCGGAAAATAGCGTTGAGCACACTGACGTTGATGAATTTACTGTTTATCAGAACCCAGATGAGAAAAGAAGCTAACGTTAGCGAACACTGCGGTCCCTCTGCCTCTGACACCCCACAAAAAAAAAGGAGACGCTGTATTCCTCTGACACGCTGTATTAACGTCACGGTTTAAAACACTTTCCAGATTAGTGGGGGTGCATACCGCTCAAAACCAACATTAAAAACGTAGTAATCTTCCCCCAGCGTTTAGTTTTGTTGCTAAACTGTGTGTAAAATGAGCGTTAAATGATCTGTTTCAGGTAACTGCACTCTAGGGTAACGTCCAATTGCTGGATTGTTCCAAGATAACCGTCGGTAGCTAACGTTACCAGATAAGCCGGTTGACAGCAACTGTAGTGTTCATATTTATGCACAATGACACATAAAGCAAACTTGCTAAAAAGGAACTGTTGTCAGGTAACGTTACTGTTGACGTTAAAACAGGCCTGTGTGTGCGTTTTGAGAAATATCTTTAAACTGCAAGGCTATATTTATTTTATTTTCATTTGTTATTTATATATTATTGTATTGCCATTACCTGTTTTCCCTGTTTTCATACATACAGAAGTTTAGTTTGCTAAATATATCACATTTATTTAGTTGGATATTGGATGTGAAAAGAAGGATGTGTGTGAATTATTTATTTAAAAGTACATACCTGTCGAATTTCTGGACCAGCAGCTACTTTGGCTGAAGATGAGAGTAAACGTGAGTTAGCTGGCCAGCCCGTTGGCCGCTGAGGTCCAGGAGGTGACCCTGTGCTGTTGTGTCCCCAGAGCAGCGGGAGGTGGAGCAGGAGGAGGGCAGCGAGGGCCGAGAGGAGGGACAGGACTCACCGATCGCCTGCGGAGATGACATCCACCTCTATGACAACCAGATCAGCCCTGGGCCAGGTCAGTGCACGCGCGCACACACACACATACACACACACACACACACACACACACACACACACACACACACACACACACACACACACACACAGAGGGTTAGAGTGTGTTGTGGTTTTTCAAAAAACTACCGTCCTTATCTAAACATATAAAGTGAGCCACATGTCATACTCTTAAGAAAGCCAGTATTTTGCTGTCCACGTAAAGCCATTTCACTGCAACCTCTGACTTGATCTGATTTTAAGAGTCACAATCAGCTTGCCAAGGTATTAAAAAAAAAGGTTAAAATTGGCTAGCTGCCTGTCTGAATATGCCTCTTCCAGTCAATAATCTCCTCTGCTGTTCTGCTGTGTGATCAATATCACCCGTTCAACTTGCACTGCATTCTTTTTGGAGATGTTTTATATCAAAACATGAGGCACATTCTTCAAAGGAGGCGCGCGTCTGCAGTGATGTCAAATCGCAACCGCGTCATTCAAGAAGACAGTAGAAGAAAATCCTCCAAACAACTTGGCACTAATTTCTGCGGCGGTCTTGTGAGCTCCAAGTCCACCCAGAGGCCGATGGCAGGTGTTGACTTAACAGACAGCTCCTCAGCTGCAGGTGCAGATGATTTTGACCCCATCACCGAAAACCCCACGAGTCAACAGGTTACCGTTGCCACGGCAACAGTCAAAGGTGCACCACGGGGAGAGAAGGAAAGAGAGATGCCCATTCCCTTTAAAAGTGACAGGTGAACATGTCACTCAGGCTCATTCTCCATACATAGTAACACTTAAGGCGTCTGACAAGAGAGCCGGAGTGGTGCACGCTGGGAAAAAGTTAGAGGAAGAAAACTACAGGTGCTAATGTAAGGTCTAAAATAAGAGTGTAAACTGTCAAAGCAGAACACAATATAGGCCTACAGCCAATGCCCATTACCATGAATGTTACAGATGGGTGGTGTTTGCACCATAGAAATAAAATGGATAGAAAGGTCATTGAACTGTTTGCTGTGGTCATTCGATTAATATAAAACAAAATGGTGATTGTTGTTAGTGGTGACAATGCGCGTCAGTGGGGCCATAAAGTGTGTCACAGCTCGCTGGGAGGAGAGCGGGCCGACGCAGCTCGGGAAGCGTTCTCTGGAGTGGCAGGGAGTGAGCAGGAGGCACGGAATGACCCAGCCCGCTGTTTCGACTCATTTTCTGTAACCAATGCAGGATGAAAGCACAGACGGTGGAACCAGGCGCTGGCTAGAGCACTGCTGCCTCTGCAAAATAGCGCCAGGAAGGAACTTGTTTTGGTGGAACATGTATACATACAAAGGTTGTTTTAGTCGTGCAACAGCAAACTCAGATTGGACAGATAGTCTAGCTAGCTGTCTGGATTTACCCTGCAGAGATCTGAGGAGCAGTTAACCATAGTCCTCAGAAAGAGTTTAGAACGGCAACACAAAGAAAGAGGAAGGTAACGGACATCTGACCGAAATGAGGTACATCCAGCGGAATTCCGGCAGCACCTGAACAATAAGGGAAATGAAACGTCGTCGATATAGATTACTCATTTAGCGATAGCAATGGGCTTTGTGTGGATCAAGCATTAGGTTGTTATATTTGACTCATTTAGAAGCTGTCTCTCTGCGTAATGTTATTACTCCACAGCGTCTTCATGTCCGTTAATACAATACCTCACCTCCGCCACTTGCCACAAGTCTGTTTATACAGAAGTTAGTTGATTTGAATGGGAATGGCCTATCTATCCATTTTTCTTTTATGGTTTACACTTTTGGGCCAGGATGTAAAACCATATTATAAGACCAAAAATATAAGAACTAACAATTTCTGAAATAAAATCAGTGGTCCCATCCTTTTTCTTGAACCAGGTTTTTGCTTGTCCATTGAGGGTTTCGAGTGCTTCTGGATTTTACGAATTGTTTGGGTCATATGGTGAAACATACACGATATAAAGCTACTGTGCACTGAGTAGTGCTCATACCTGTTGTGAAAACAGTTTGTAAGCATCTTCTTATTCACCAGTTCACACTACAATATCGATAGTACGTTTTCTGGAAAATCAAATGAGTAACTGATAAAAAAAAAAGACACGTGGGAATGTTGAAAGTGTTTTTGTCTAATCCAGTGAATTAAGTAGCTGAAAAAATAAGAAACTTCATCACGTTGTCTTCACTGTCAGAATGAGGGAAAGCAATTACGACTGCTTCAAAAAGATGAGACTGTAAATGTGATTTCTTTGAATTGTAACAGTAGTAAATGATCCACCCACACTAAAACACTTTGTCAAAAATTTGACTGAAAGAGCCAATTATATTGTTAATCGCAATTATTTCTGAGACAATTAACTGTACAGCAAAATTTGGAATTGTTACAGCTCCAGGCATCAGGCAACATTCTCACCCCCAGTTGCAGATTGTTTGTTATGCCCAACATTGACTGTTCTATTCACTGACAGCACAGCTGAATGTTGATTAGTGTGTTTGATTTTCACCCCCCCCACCCCCACCACCACCCAAGTCTAGTTGTCACATACAGTTGGCCCCAGTATAATAAGCTGTTTGTGTGCCTGCTTCTGCTTTTAATTTATGTCACAAATTATTATGTTATTGTATTATTCCACATAAGCAAGCCACTTTGCAATGTGTCCACCAGCGTAAGACTCTGAACAGGACTTTTAATCACGTCCTGTGTGGCTAAATAAGCAGTGGTGTGGAAAAGCAAATAGCTTAGTGATTACATCAGACCCAGAGACAGCAGCTCCTACCTAAATCTAATTTCAAAAACATCTGTGTGTTATAATTAATTCATTTCTCCCCGATGTCTAACTGTGGCTTCTTTCATGAGAAAACGTAGTCATGCTTTGGATGCTTTTATAATTCTGGTCTCATGCCAGCTTGGTTTCTGGGACACTATTCAATCTTGACCTTATGATATCGTGCCTGTTGGATGTTTAACTGCACCATATTAAAGATATGTTTTATAATGGCTTCCAACAGTTGAGTTACATAAAGAGCATTTTTGATTTAATGTCCCAAATACTAGCTCAGCCTCCGAAGTACCGCAGTCTTCTTTTTTTCTCCCACAGTGCCATCATCAACATCCAGGGGATTCATCTTTGAAACACTGAATTGTTCTTGCTTGTGTGCTCATCTGGCTGAATTCATACAAATACATTTTCTATATTTAAATTTTTTAATCATCAAACCTGTATATACATGCAAAAAAAAAAACTTAAAAACTAGCTCCAACTTAGAAATAAGATAAAGTAGATTTTAGTGACTACTAATTTGTCTCTTACAAACAGCAAAACACAGAAGATGAGGCGAGGTTCGTCATCACTGTCAGAATGAAGGAAAAATTGTGACCGCTCCAATAAGATGACACAGACGATGTGAATTGTACCATCAGAAGTAAATGATCCATTCAACCTCAAACAATTTGGAATAACTATTGGAAATGTACCATGCATTTCTTGGTTCATTTTGTTTTTCAATGCAGGCAAACTGTTCAATAAAAGTGCTGAATGTCAAGTTTCTGTGGCAGAGCCATTTAGGAAAAAAAAGGACTACATTTTTTTTTTTTTTCTTGTACTGACTTATAACAGTATTTCAAGAGGAAATCCATTATGAAAAGGAAAAGGTGCCAGTTTTACCCCGACAATAGGTCCATAAATAAAGCAATTTAGCAACAACTTACTGTAGTATGCTTTTTATGTAAGGATCCCGACACTGCTCTGGATTGGACAACCTAGTGCTCTCCCGTTACTGACGCTTTCTTCATCTACTGTACACATAACACCCACCCCTGTAAAACAGTCTGTCAGGTTCTACAGGGGGGATTGAAATGCATTCAAGGAAATGCCTTAAAGCCCTTCCTAAAGTTCAAGCACAGTAGAGGAGGCAGATACATCTTTTGAGGGTTATTCAGCAATATTTTTGTTAGTCAGCAACTTGTCTTCACCAAGCCTGTCGGGGGTGTACGTGATTAAAGAAGTCCCCTCTGATGTAATATTACTATATATGACCATTGGGATTGTATCTTTCTTAGCCATGCGTGCAGCTTGGCTCTTCATTGGAGAAAATGTTGGTCTGCTGTAGTACATGCTAAACGGAGTCTGAAACTATCTCAAATCTATATCTCATGGATTGCTATGAAATGTTTTACGGTCTGTAAACCATTTCATGGTCCCCAGAGGATGAAGGCTGCTTAGTTTGGTGATCCCAAGTCTTTCTCAGAGCCACCACGAGGTTCTTTCTTTCTTAGTGAAATGTCTCAACAATTATTCGATGGATTGCCATGAAATTTGGTACAGATATCCATAGTCCACTTTGCTGATTGCCTATTTATTGATGTACCACCACCAGCAGTCACTTATTCAGCAAAATTACTCCGCATCTACTAGATGGATAGGCACAAAATGAATTCATGGTTCCCAGATGATACTCTCAGGATTTTGGTGTTCCTCTAGCGAGTTTACATTTGTAGTTTTTAGTCTGTCTATCTGGACAAATATTGGAGGAATTGCCAAAACATTTGAAACAGACATTCGTGTTCCCCTCATCTATCGCCATCATCAGGTCAAAACTTTAATCTTGCAATATCTTAGGTTAATGACCAAATAATTGCAAAAACTAAACAATATTCCCATCATTGTCAGCTGTAGTTTGTGTTTAGTGCTAGTTGGCAAATGTTAAACTATCAGCAACACTTTGTCTTGTTATCTAATACATTGTCATTTTTCTTTTATCTGCATTCTCCCTGTTATTGATTATTGATAGATTACACTCTTTCCACACATACAAAGATACTAGAAGTATCTGCAGAAATCTTGTGTGAGGGCCAAAGAGTCAGTAATACGTTTTGCTCAGTATTGGTGTGTAAGTGGCATCAGACAAAGATCAAACAAAGTGATTGATGGCAGTTATTCAAGTGAGTGTTAAAGATTAGACATTGAAGAGCTTACTTGAAATGTTGTCAACTGGTAATACCAGGATGCTGTTTTTTTTATCGTTTTGACATGATCTTAACCATTCGTCTCTCTACGGAGAACTTTGTCATAAAGCTGTCTAATGCTCCCAATAAATAGAATTGATTTGATGATTATATATCTGCCAGCCCTGGGCTCGGCTCCATCTCAGTTCAATCAATTTGGCTGAATACTGAAGTGGAAAAGTCATGAGGAAGGACAGGTGTTCCTCACACTGGAAACTTGAGGATTTAGATTTTGACCAAGGTCATTACTTTACCTCAATTACTGTGTGTGATTTGTTTCATGGATATGCAGTATACGGAGTGTAGAGGACGTGAAGATAAAATAAAGTCAAATATTTCCATTGACCATTTAAGGATTTCATAATTTAAAGGGGAACTATGCAGTTTTTTTGCTTAATTTAACTGAACAGCTTCGGAGTCATTGGAATGGTTATGACTTTTCAGGTTGAATGGTGGTCGTCTCGCTCCCCCCTAGCGCCTTTGAGCGGAAAAACCATCCTTGCAACTTTCATTCGGCGAGCCGCTGGCCTCAGCGTCAGGAAGTATCGCGTGATATCAGGTCTCGCGATGTAACAAATTGCTTCACGTGCAACACTGTGCAAGTTTTTCCACAGTGTTGCCAAATATCTATTCCGAAGCTGTAGGGAGAGCTCTATAGAGAAACCTGCCAGCAAAAATTTACAAAACAGCAAAGAAATGGCCAAAACTGCATAGCGCCGTTTTAAAGTCATGAATTCTGTATCAAATGAAATAGAAAGGCCTGGTGCAGTTGTTTGAGACAACTCTGTATTAGTCCGATTCTCAGAGTGTGTTTATCCAACAAGGATTCCGTGTTACTTAATAACAATTGGCAATGAGTAAGACCTGACAAATAAAATATTTTACTTATAAAAAATTAAGTATTTTTGAATATGGCTTAGATTCACCTCCAGCCAAAATCCACTGAATAAGGTTGGCATCGGCCCTGATACTGATCTGATCAGTGCATCCCTGCTGTTGTATACTGATTTTACCAAATGAAACAATCTGGGCACATCAAATGCCAAAGGCAGAGTTAGGGAGATGGATGGGAAATGTATTTATAGTATTCTCAAAGTGATATATACTGTACCTGTGGTATTTAAATTAGCAAAAAAAATTGACACTACCAAACCAATTCATTTTGATTTCAAACACATATTTGAAATGCATGTACTGTTTCAAACAAACTTGCCCAGCCCTGGCCCAAGGACACCTGACATCTTTCCTATCACACAATCAGTGCATTTACATGAAGTTTAAAAAACAATGATATTTGGGTTATGGCAATACCCTGATTTCGCAAACACCATGTAAACACCTTAACCCGGTTAAAATCGGAGTTCTCATAACCCGGTTAACAGACCTTTAGTAACCGGGAGTATTCCTGAATGTTTTGTATACACCTTAACCGAGTAAGATTGGGTTTAGCGTCTGCGCATGCTCCAGCTGCCCCTCCCCACTCCACTGAAATAATCCGTCAGCGCTGCGAGTTGTAGTCGTTGCTATGATCAAACATTGATACAAAAAAACAGCGTTGGGCGAATCAGCAGCGGGCCATCGGCAGCAAAGAGCCAATGGTCCATCTGCTTTACTCCCTGCCGCAGACACAGGGAGATGGCTAAACAGATTGTCCATCTCCGAGACTGTCGACGCTGTGTCTCTGCAAAAAAGTGGATGGACCCAGCAGCTCCCGCTGCGGCCGCTGGCTAACATTAACGTTATAACGGTAGCTTGCTAAATTCACCTGGCACTGGGCGACATTGGTTACAGATAATGAGCCATACAAGTTGTCTAGTCATCTGGCGAGAACACTGTGCGTTCCTACGCTGTGACAAGAGTGCGTGAATGAAACATTAAGTTGTTCAATTTGACTAATTTAGTGGCTGGTCGGTGTAATTTTGACATTGGTCATCGGAAGAAAAAGCTAGTGTTATGTTTTGGCAGGGCGCCACCTGCTGTACCGGAGGTAGAGTTACTCCTGTCATTTTGCCAATTCTTCCCTGCTCATGTATACGGGGAGAACTGGCAGAACCCGGCTATTCACTTAACTAGTAAGACCATACCCCGGTTACTGCTGTAATGCTGTAATTGAGTAATTCAGCCATCCTCAGTCACCACCCTGCAACCCTCTTGTGGCTGACTGAATATAATCAACAGTTGTAGTGCTACATTGATCAAATAAGGAACTAAGAATGAGAAAAAAAAAAAGCCTTTGTCACTTTTTAACACCTTCTCTTCCTAATCCCTCAACTCAGAAATTCACCTGGATTACTTTAAGCCACACAGTACACCGAGACACACAGAAGCCAGTAGAAGGAGGTGATCATTGGGGACGAGGTAATCTTATATGAATATATGAATATCTCCTTACGGCTGCAGCCTGACAGCAATTAGAGCCGCAGCTCGCTCTCCCCTCTGGGAGCGGATCAGCCCAGCCGTGTGCTGTTTGATTGGGAGGCTTTGATGAACCAAATCCACTGCACACGACACTTGCCCCCCTGCCAACGCCTCATCATAGAGGTAGGGGCTCTCTTTCTTCCTCCACTGCCTGTAGGATTTTATGATGGCAAGGTGTTTGGTGTGGTGGCGATCAAAACCCCTTTTTCCTGCAGACTCACACTCCAACATGTACACTTGTTGCTGGAGTATTGCTATTATAATACCCTGGCACTTTCCTAAGGCTTAGTGGCTTGTTAAAGGGGGGGTTCTTGCTTTTTCCGTCGCCGGAGGGAGGAGTAAAGCACTGATTGATTTTCAGACGGAGCCAACATAGTGCATCACGTGGAGCAGTGGAGGAAAGCCCGTGGTAACCTAATAACGTGCTCCCCACAGTAAACGGCGATAACTGTGTTATGTAACGGCGGTGGCGGACTGTTTTATGAGAGTCAGTAGGGTACTGAATCTGCTAGTTAAGGGACTGAAGTGTGTTGAAAACCTCATTCCCTCAGTTTGTCCCCCTATTGTTTGCTAACATAAAAAAAATGTCCTCGCTTTCCCTTTTCTTCGACACTGGGAAAATCCAGACCTTTGTACTTTATCAGAGCACTCTCCTCGGCTCCACGGACGTGTGTATTAAAACCTTATCAGCAGAGCACTTCCAATCCCTGTTCAATGAGAGCATTTAGAGACTTGCCTCTTGATTATTTCATCACTTTTAGAATAAGGGTCTCAGGCTTTTTTTTCTTTACTGGCTTAGTGGTTGTTACTTGTGATCTTTATTTCAGAATTTGCACCATCAATGAGGAACGCTCTGTTGGTGAGAACATGCTTTTAACTGCAATTACAGAGCATTAAGCAATGTTAAGCATTTTAACTTCATTCGGAAACAAACGCTGCTATATTGTTTAAAAGCTGAAGTCATTGGGTGCGCTTTCAAGTCATTCCTCATCACTCTCTCGCTCTCCTCTCTCTCCCTTCATTTCCTGTCATCTCTGTACCATGGACTTTGTACAGGTGTAGTCATTTCAATATAAATGTTGGCTAAAAGTTTATGTACAGGGCAGGACAGTCATTTTTAGAAATGGTTACATGGCTGGCACCAGGGTTGTAATGTAACGTAAAGTACAAATTCTTCGTTACTGTACTTAAGTAGACTTTTTACATATCTGTACTTAATTATATTTCTAGAGACTTTTACTTCTACTCCACTACATTTCCTTAATACAGTGTATACTTTTACTCCACTACATTTCTCATAAGCATCTTCGTTACTACAAAATAAAATCAGAAGAAATTTGTTAGACTGCAAAAAAGCAGGTTTGGTGAATGGGGTGGTGATAAAGATAACGTTAAACACCTATGGCAGTATTTGCAAGAAATGTTTTCGTATGTTGGAGTGAAAGATTCTTCCTCATAAAAAAAAATTTAAATTGTGTTTACGTTTTTCTCATTGCTGATGTCAGCTCTCTCGAAATATGCCGTGTTTGGTCCTTGGGAGCCACAATAAAGTTCATAATCAAAGTTATTTTTTACTATTACCTCTAATAATTAGGTACATTTAATATCAGAAAATTACTTTTGAAACTTAAGTACAGTAAATGTCAGATACGTTAAGACTTTTACTCAAGTAATATTCTAAAAGGTGACTTTAACTTCTACCAAAGTCATTTTCTGCTAAAATACTTTTACTCAAGTATTGCTTTCAAGCACTTTATACAAGACTGGCTGGCACCCAGGTATTACAATAGAGAGGCAGCAAACTAGGTGTGGCTGAACAGGTGGCTGAGATTATTTGTGAGAATGTATCGTGAAAATGCAATACACTCTTTGGGTTGAGTGTGCTTGAAACGTACAGTAGTAGGTCATACAATGTGTTACCCTTTAAACAACTGTCACCTGTTGCTCCAATGTTGTAATTTTGCTGGAAGCACATATTAGAGATATAACAATATAACACATATAGGTGTGAAATCATTGTACACTAGAATATATTAATTGCTTACATACAGTATATGATGATGTTTTACTATGGCACACTTTGAATGTGTAATTGTACCCCTTGTTTTGTTGCTCCTTAGATGCTGACGACTCCGGTTGTGTGTTACTGAACACATCAAGAAAGGTAAGCATGAATATTGATTAAATTACATTTTTAGGCACTAGCTCACGACAGTCTTTGGTATGTTGTGATTATATCACAGCTAAGGAGCGTTGTTCTGCTGGATGCAAAGCAGAAGGACGACTAAAGTGAGCTATTACTTTTATAAAACAGTCGTGTATGGCATTGTAAAAGTTATAGTAACGTTTCAATTACAGTACATTTTGTATTAATAATTAAATAGATACAATAAAAAAGGCCCTCCTGGGCTGGCTGCCTTCACAAACCGAGGCGTTTGCTATGGAACGTTTGACCAGCAACTTCCGTGTTCTGCGAGATAAAATTACTGTTCTTTTCAATGGAGTCTAGTGTCTTTGAAGAGAACATAGGTAACGGTCTCATTTTGCCGTCGGAAAGGGCTATCTGACAGCAAGGTAAAGCGATGAAAATATTATAAATATAGCATACACTTGAAGAGATACTGTGCCGATTTTAAAACCAGCTCTGTGTTACGACAGTGTGTGTGCACATGAACGGCTTCCCTCTGTGGCACCAGCTTTCAGGTTGTTAGTAACTCAGACGCAGAGTAACACTAATTGTGCAAAGGAAATAGACGTCATAGCCGTGGTATGTGGTTATTACATAACAGCTATAAACCTATTAGATTGCTTGATTTGAGGTACCAGTTTAAAAAATGCAATGTTACTTAAAAGTGATTTTTGGCAGTCAAGGAACTCAGCCCATTCTGATAAGTGCAGTCATCTGTCAATACAGTTCAGAAACTGGATTCAGAAATTTGGCATCCAAGATTTAAATGGATAATAAAAAAGCACACAGTATCCAATATTTTAATCACAAAAGCCAAACAAACATTCGCTCCAACATTGGCATTTACGTCATTTTAACCCCTAATGCACATTTATAGTGGAAGAACCCCATAGAGCAGTAATCACTCCATTTGGTGTCCTGATAGATCCTTGATACTGATCAGAATCAGCCTCATGTTCAGCTGTTTAAGGGGATAATTACTTCTGCCCTTCCCAAAGTAGATCAGAAAAGAAATTTAACCCCTGCACACCAAATGGGTGCTGCCTTCCTAATGTGTTTATTGTATTATCTCTGATGGAAGTAGAATTGATGAAGTGGGAGCATTGAATGAAAGACAAGAAACAATATTTTTGTAAATTACGTAGTCCTCCTTCGTAGTCAGTAACTAGCTAGGCTTAATTGCATCTAGAGATGTTCTAATCAAGATTTATTTGGCTGAGTCATGAGTATCGTCCGACACCGAGTCCCAGTCTACTACATGTTTTCCTACAGCACACACTGTAATAGCCCACAGCTCCATAGTGCACAGTGGAAGCACACTGAGGTTTGTAGCTGTCATTATGAATATTTTGTATGAAACTGCTGTCTGCTGATGTTTATCTTTTCATGCATCTTGACTGTTTGCTCCCTTATATGGTTCCATCTTAGGAGCTGATTGTTGTTTTAGCACAGGCAATGTCACAGTGATGATACCTTTACAACTGCTGCTGTATCCAGACTGATGTAAAGCAGAGGAACAGTCTTAACAAATATGATCAATTAAAATGTTCCTAAATCATGCTGACATTAGGGATGCACAGACCAAATACTGATATCTGATATCGGGCCAATACTGAACCAAATAGCTCGATCAGGTATTGGTGACAGTGGAGCAGATCTATTCAAATCTATGTTTATATTGTGTTTTTTATCGCACTCCAACCAAGCTTCCTATTGTACATCTGGAAAAAAAAAAAAAAAAGATGACACAGCGTAGCAGGTAGCATGCAGCTAAAGACACAAGGTAACGTTAGCTAAGCGGTAGCCTGCAGCTGCACTTTTTCAGACACCATGACCACTGCCAGAGACGGACATGACAGAGAAACAACACAACTGTTAAATCCTCCTGCTTCCCTGAAGTCACCGGTGCGGCAACATTTTACCTTCCCCTGTGAGTTATGCACCTTCCTGGTGTGTACAGTGCTCCTTTAAAAAGTTATGGTGCGTTCAGCTGCCCCTCTTAAACTCATGGTGTATTTAGGTGCACCTTGTAATTACATGTAGCTTATTAATTAAAGACAGGTATCCTGATAGGTGTCATACTTCTTTGCTGATACCGGACATTACAAGTCCATATTGGGTCTCAACAAACCATCTGTGATGGTTTGATCCTGTCGAGTTGATGGCTGGCCTGAGGTATGTGATTACCCTTTGTTATCTTAATTGGCTTTCCGTGTGAACACACACTCTGCATCATGGAAGAAAGTCTTCATTCATGGACAGACCTGTGTACTGCATGCGGATTTCATTGATTGTTACATGTTCATCTAGAAATGGAGGGATTACTCAAAGGAATCTAATCAACCCTTTTTTGCAGCCCCTTTTGTTAAAAAATTATGTAATGTATCTCAAACAATGAATGGCAGACCTACAGCATTAAGTGAGAAAACCATAACGTGAAATAAAATCAACGTCAAATTAATCTCAAAAACAATAAAACAAACTAAACTATAAGTATAATTATCACTTAAGTCAATGTGAATTTTTAGCTATAAAGGCACTCACAGTCACTCAGTTCTTCTTGCTGGCTGCCCCAGGAGGAGACTAAGACCTGGCATAGAGACCAAATAGTGTCAGAGGAATGAAGGAGTGTCCCATATTAACATATCAGACACTCAAGCCATACTTTAAATCAGTAAGTTGAGTGATTGAAAAACCAATAGCAGTATTTTAAAGTCTGCTCTCAGTGACAGGACTTTAGGTGTAATATCTGAATTTCAGAGCTTTTCAGGGTCCGCCAGACAAGAGCAAATTACAGTAATCAAGCCAGCTGGTGATGAAGGCATGCAGACGTCTTTTCAGAGACTGCCCCCGAAAGAGAGCGTTATACTGTGGGAATATTCCTAAAATGATATGACAATTTTAGTGGAAGGTCTAATGTGTGGATCGAAATTGAAATTGGACTCAAAAACTCCAAACTCACGACTAAGATGATGCTTCTCGCTGTCTGAGCCTTTGCAGAAATACCATGTCTTGTACATCCATTAGAAAGCATTCTGTGAAATTTGTGATTTAAACTAGTTAACACTAGAACTAATACTCAGGGGTCATAAAGACATATACAGCTCAAGATATATATATATATGTGTGTATGTATGTATATATGTGTATATATACATATATATATATATGTATATATGTATATATATATATATTTATATATGTATATATATATATGTATATATGTGTATATATATATATGTATATGTATATGTATATATGTATGTATGTATATATGTATGTATGTATGTATATATGTATATATATGGTATGTCGAGAAGGCACGCATTATAACACATACGCACATACGCATACGTACCACATACGTACGCATTACGCTACTACGAAATACGCAAGTACGCACATAGTACGTACGCACACATAGCATAACACAATATACATAGTAGCATTATAGACATAGTACACATACACGCTACAGTACATACGTAGATGCATAGATATAGTAGTACTAGCACATAGTAGTAGTACGCAACATACGTAGTACGTAGTAGTAGCATACACGTAGTAGTAGTAGCATAATAGTATACGTACATTATTACATACTAGTATATTATATAGTAGTAATATTACATTACATATAGCATAGCATTAACATATAACATACAATATAGCATTACATACATAGATTATACATACTACCACATACAGTACGAATAGTACATTACATTACTACTATACTAGTCACATTAGTATATATTATATATTATTATTAATATAAATATTATAATATAATAATAATAAATTATAGCATTAAATATAGATAAATAATAGATATAACATAAAGAATACGCATTATTAGACACATATATAGCATTAATATAGTAACATATAACATATAAACATACAGTAGCATATACATATACTATACATTACGTGTATATACCACATACCAAATATAGAACCATACATACATAGCATATATTACATTACACATACGATACATACTATTATTAATGATTATTATTAATACCATACGTTACGACATACTCATATGAGTATTATTATTACATAGATATTATTATTACATACGTACTATATATATAGTGTATATATTACATATATGTATATATTATATATTTATTTATATATTATGTATATTATTATTACCTATATATTATAATAATTATTAACAAATATTATTATTATTACGATTATTATTACACATATATTTAGGTATATATCCGTGTATGTTATTAAGGTGTTATGTATGTATATGTGTGTGTGTATATATATATATATGTGTATATATATGTATGTATGTATGTGTATGTATGTGTGTATGTATGTGTATGTATGTGTATGTATATATCTGTATATATATCTGTATATGTCTTTTGGACGGTAATTGGTCGGTCGGACAGATCAGGACATTTGAAGATGCCACCTTGGACTCTATTTTTTGGTTTTCTCTGTTAAATTGTGATGGGCATTTTTGACTATTTTCTGACACAATAAATAATCAATGAATTGAGACAATAAGTGGCAGATGAATTGATAATGAAAATGGCCGTTAGTCTGCAGCCCTAACTAAGTATGTTTTCCAGTAGAACATGTAAAGGCTGAACAATGCAAGTGAGCATGAAAGCCTGACTGAAATTAGTAGATTGTGTGTAGTGTTCAGTGATACTATATACCTGCTCTAATATATTAGTATTGTCTAAGTAGATCACATTCAGAGACATCATACAAATCATTTAGTTTAATTCCAGCAACCTTGCAGAGTAATTTCCTTTAAAATTAGGAGCAATATTAATCGTTTTCTGTCTCCTGCACTGGAGATAGATCCTTAACTCCACAGTTCGAGGGGTTTAAAGCAGCACCCAGCGGGCATTAGTTTAAACTGATGACCAGGGCTGTCAAGAGTTGGACGTCATCAGTACAAGCCTGTCAGAGATTTCAGTTTGCTGCGTCTTGTTCCTGCCAACAGCTTGTCTGTATTACACATTTTCTGTTTGTTTGCTTCTATCCTTCTGTTTTTCTTTAAATCAATTTCCCATGGTCACAGCCTCACTTGCCTGCCAAGAATTATGTTGTGGATCTATTTATTTGCAGTGGTCTATATTTAGAAGTAATTTTGATATGGTCATGTTTCTGCTTCAGCTGTGTGCTATTCACTTTCTTTATCAGACATAAGATTTTCCCAATGCTGTACCCAGCATACAGTATGGATGGACCGCAACACCACACATTTTGCAAGGTGCCTATGACTAGAAATAAATCTTAAAAAATGTCAAATTATTTTGTAATTTACACCTTTTGAATCACTTGACCCGAAGCACAACAGAACCCAAAACCTGACAGATGTACCGTACATACAAATCAAATGTATTTACAGAGCTCTATACACAAATGGCTCCAAGGGCTCTAGACATGGACTCTGCTCAGTGCTGGTTTCATTTTAAAAAGAACAGCAGGGAATCCGCTCATCTTCAGAATTTCTGTCAATCACACAATCAATGAAAACAAAGACTGGAGGGTGTCTGGGCTCTCAATCGAGCTGTGGTCTTCTCTCTGTCCCTCCGTCTGTCTCTTAGGTGATTCTCAGACACCGCTGGTCCAGTTTTGATAAGCTTACGTGGGGTGAAGCATTAAAAAAAGACTGTTTGGCTCAGAGTGGTGTTGTGGGTGGATACTTAAAGGTCGAAACTTTAGGGCAATTTCAAACTTGTGGCGTAGGCTTAATCTTTGAGTTGTTTAATTAAATATTTGGTGATATAAATGTCTTTTTCTGTGCCCATGTGGTACCCGTGGATCTTAGGAATCAGTTTCACTAAACCTGCTGTACCGTATGAAATAGGCTAAAATCTTGAACTTTCATCGGATTAATCGACAAACGATCTTGCAAAATATGAATCCTGATTCTAAAAGTAGTTGGGGTCAACCAGTTCAGGGTTAAAAAATTAATCGGTTCAATGTCTGCCCAGCTTTATAGAAATTAAACTTATTTGATTGTCCTGTACAATGTTAACGTCTCCAAAAATTGACATTGGCTAATACTGACCAACAGGCAAATTGTTGTAGTCCTAATTTCCCAAATGCAAGATCAGAGACATTACTGCCATATAAAAGCCTCAGCATGTTGGGGATAGTACAATATTTCAGCTTAGAAATAAATATGAGACTTAATAGAGCAAACCAAAGATATTATGTCTTAGGTCCAATTCTGCAGAAACTAAGGTAGATTCATTTTGACAATGTGCAATGCAATTCTTTTAAAATTATACTGATTGGCATAATCAGCACAGGAATCTCAAATAAACCTATTTCAGACTTTGAAAGGATTCCATCTTTTCCACAGTATGTGAAGCTGATGAACTTTGAGGAGGAGATCCGGGCCCACCGGGACCTGGATGGCTTCCTGGCGCGGGCCACTATCCTGCTGGATGAGACCGCTGCCTCCCTGGATGATGTCCTGAAGAGAATGCTGCACCACGTGGGCCAGGACAGCAATGCATCTGAGCCCAGCTGCAACTTCGAGGAGGTGATGAGCATGCTTTTCACAGATGCAGGAGCGCAGGAGGTCAACGGTAAGCAATGGAGCTGTTTGACTTGCATGTTTAAACCAGCAAGTTTGTGGAAATACAATCACAGATGCACAAAACACAATAAGACAGAGAACTCGTACCACAATCACACCAAGACCCCATTACATCTGACAGCTGACCTAAAAAACCTCTGATGTCTGCACAGGTCAACCCCTAGCTGAAGAATAGCTTCACCTCAGGCTCAGGAGCACAATTGTCACATAGACTTGAGAATGGTTCAATAACCTTTTAAGACCCAAAGGAGAGTTTGGCATGTTTGAATTCGTCCATTTGCCTTGTGGCTTTTTCAAGCGGACACAAATAGAGTTCCATGTGTGTTTTGTTGGCAACCATTGACATGTGCAGACGTCAAACGTTTCCCAGGAAAAAAGCAGCTGTTATCCTACTAATAATTTCTTTTTATTGACCAGGGCCCCGGAGAACACCACAACTGATAATCAAAACTAACACAATCATGTGTCCCTTCCACTAATGTTACTGTAGTTCAATATTTTTCAGATAATTGAAAAAAGTTTTTGAGATGTTTTGGTTTATTCTTTTCACCATGGTGCCATTTAGAGCAGGACCTAACCCTAACCCAAGAAAAAGATTTTCAGAATGCAAAATCAGTTGATTTTTTGCCAACGGCTAACATGATATTAATTTGAACTGAAATAGTTTTGCTTGCACATTTATGCATATATATTTATGTTTTCTATTTGGACTTGAAAAGCTGAGGTTTATTGTATCTAAAAGTGTGTAAGATGTGCTTAAAGTGATGGTTCGGAGTAATTCACCCTAGGGTCCTTTGCACCATGAGCCTACCTCAGAAAGCTTTTCACCTGGGTCATGACGCTTAGCGAGGTAGTAGCGTTATCAGTTGTAATAGTTTAGGCGCTTAGGGGGCTGACCATCGTTTGTATCCTCGTAAGTTACCCCACTAATTATCGCCCGAAATGATATCCAAACGTCTACAAGTAGTACAAAAGAGTTATGCTCTCATAAAACGATGGATTGGAAAGTTTGTAAGTACACCAGAATGAAACACTTGCCTGCTCTCTTCAGCTCTCTGTTGCTGCTGCTGCTACTTCCGCAGTTAGAGCTAGTTAGGTCGCCTTATAAATTACCAACCGAAAGAGTTACAACAAAAATATTTATTAATTCAATGATTAAATAAGGTAATGTCTCCAAACTTACCTCAATTATTACTTGTCTCTTGCTAGTTATACTACAGCACTTACTTAAAAAAAAAAGTTAAATTAAAAAATATTTTTGTTGCATCTCTTTTCGGTGTTGTAATTTCTAGACGGCCCTAAGCACTCGTCTCACAGCAGCAACAACAACAGCAGAGAGCAGAAGCCAGCAGGCAAGTGTTATTTACATAAACTTCTGGTGTACTTACAAACTTTCCAATCCATCGTTTTATGAGAGCATAACCTCATAAAACCTACTACTTGTAGACGTTTGGTATCATTTCGGGCATTATTAGTGGGGTAACTTACGGGATACAAACGTGGGTCCGTTAGCCCCTGCGCTAAGCTATTCAGCTGATAACGCTACTCTAGCTAACTCTCCCAATGTTAGACCCAGGTGAAAAAAGCTTCTGGGGGGGTGTTTGGCTCGAGGTCATGGTGCAAAGGACCCTAGGGTGAATTACTCCGAACCATTACTTTAAAGTTGTATGCACACCTTACTCTCTTCTAATGCATAAATTCATTTCTGAAGTGTCCTATAGTGTCTACAGGTTTGGTGCCTTTTTGTCGGCCGACAGGTCCCTGTCACATTTAGCCAGTCCCTTCAGCACAGGTCCTTTAGGCTGAGTAGCAAAGCCTCTTGGTTAAGGCGAATCTCCTCAGCCCATTAGAGCAGGAGAAATCCGCCCTCTTACATAACAGTATAAAGCCATTGTTGAAGCCTCGCTCTCTGCTGCAAGCTGTTCTGAACACGGCGTCACAAAAGTAATTGTTTGTCAAATCAGACTTTGCATTCTTTTAGGTTCATGTCACTAAGAAATATAATTTAAAAACTTTTTTTTTTAAATCAGCGCATCAATTTTGCCTGGTTGTTAAATTTTTACTGAAGCATGATAGGGGTTTTCTTCCCACTAGAAGAGTATGTGGAGGTAATGGTAGTGTAAGGGCTGCCTGTCATATACTCTGCCTGCAGTGTTTTTTCTTGTCTGGCTGGGCTGGTGTCCGCAGTTGTTGATTGTTAGTCAGAGGTAGGTGGTGTGTGACGCTCACCCTGCACCGCCGCCTCTGACAAGATCCGCGAGGTGATAATTGACTTCTGTCATCGATCACTCACTTAGCTTTTCAAATGGCTCTCTGAGACTCTCAAGCTGTGGTGGCTGTGGCAACTTGACTGTTTCTCACCCAGAATACCCCACTCAGACGCAAAAGAAGACACTTTTTTTTTCTTTTCTTTTTTCTCTCTGTGGCTGCTATCTTAACAAGAAAAGGCTTCAAGCACATGTCTGGGCTGCCTGGAAAGGTTTTGAAAATCAATTTGAGCATTCAGGGGTTTCACTGAATTTTGAAGTTTGATAAAGCAACATAGAAAAATAAAGGAAAAACATGTAGATCAGTGATACTTTATTATAAAAATCTACAGCCATACATAGAGTGATAGTTAAGGTTGGTTGACAAAACCAATATCTGTAAATACTGTATCAAAATATAGCACTTTTAAAGGAAACACCAGCACAACAGAATACTGTGTTGCTTCTTTTTTTTTTTATGTAGATTGAAATATTAGCATGTACTCTGCTGCTATGCAAGCAGTCAGTAGCCAAGTGTGAATCCCTATCAAAGTTAAAGCTAAAGATTCTCCCAAACAATATATAGTCTTGATTTTCTTTTGTTATGTGCAGCAAAAAGTGCTGTTTTAAACCAGTTGAAACTTGAGTCATCACTCTGGGGAAATGCGTTAGCTGCAGCAGAAGGTTCAGGAGAAAAGTAGATGAGAATAAGTTGATAATTAGTTGCACACAGAGGATGATGTAACAATTCCACAAATAAGGACGACAATTTGAAACATGCAAATGAGCAACGCTACTGGGCTGTAGCTATTAAATAATATCTACACTCGGTTATGTAACCTACATACATATTTACAGAATGAGCAGAAAATATACTAATGGATACGAGGAAATTCGATTTGACATTTAAATATGTATTCACATCACAAAAGAGGTCTGTTTTTCAATCAGAATGTGGATTTCGGTTACCTATGAGCCCTTACATTTTAATTTGGTATTGTTAATTATTTAATAAGGATTTATACACCCCTCCTCATTTTGAAATTGTTCTCTTCAGCATCTTGTTTTGCAATGAAGTCCCTTCACTTCAGAGTAACATGTCGGATCCCTGAATTCAAATCATGAACATTCACACGTGAAACACTCATGTCAGTGCTCGGCTTGGGGGGGAGAAAATTATCTCCGGGGGAGGAACAAAGGCTCTTCCCGGGGGAATACATTCATATTGCACGTAAGTATGTTATCAACGTGACATATCTCTTCAGGTATTAATTTCTGCCATATCTACATTCACTCTGCCACAGCTGGGTCATTTGGAGCGTAATACTGTACAGCTGTGAGATAAAGAGAACGGGGCGAGATTATAACCGGCACAGAAAGAACAGAGAATTACAGAAATGAAAAAGATGAAAAGCCCACAGAGATAATTAGTCCTGCTATAACTTGTACAGAGAAGCCAACTTGTGCTGTTTTTTTGTTTTGTTTTTTTGGTTCACTTTTGTCTTGGGATTCGGCGATGGAACACAGTACACACATTGTGCAGAGGGATAACGAAACAGCATTGCTGAATATGCAATGCATAGATAATAATGACTTCAGCCACTTCTACAAACCTGCCTCTATTAATTAAAAATAATACTTTATCCTTTAAGATACTCCACACATTTAAACCAATAAATGATCATAGGATGCTGAAGATGATGACGGTGCTTACAGCAGTGATGAGGCTGCCACAGAATGACTAATTGTCAATATTTTAAGTAATGATGTATTTTATAATTGCATTTTCCGCTCTTCCTCTGTGATCCTGTTTGCAGCTACTTTGCTCAGTGCTATATGGGCTTCTGATTGTGTGCCTTATTTGTGATGACTGTACCATCATTTCTCCCTAAATAGCTGTCACCTTTGATCGATTCTGCCCGCTCTCCACTTTGCTTCGATTAGCATTATATATATATATATATATATATATATATATATATATATATATATATATATACTTTTCGCCAGCTCAAATTTCAGATTTTATTTTTTTTTTTACAGCTGCAAAGGTGAGCGTGGGACTTCTTTTTTAAGACAAGGTGCTCATATATTTTCAAAACCGTCTTAAGAAAACATATAACTGCAATAATTTACACAGCCATTTCTAAAGTGTGTGAGTTTGGTGACCCTCAGGCCCTTGATATCTCATGCAACTTGTTTAATGAATCAAAAAATAAATGAGCATCTGTTAAAGCAGGAGTGTTATTTGTATTTCTAAATTTCACGTTGATTTTTCTGTAAATAGGTGCTGTGTATTTTTGAATCAACCGACTTTGCCTTCTGTGTTGTAATATATCTTTTCCAGGCCTGCGGCATGGCTTTTCTCTGTGAAAATCTCTCAGTATGTAACGCTCGGCGCGAGTGATCAGAATACTAAATTGAAACCATTAATTCAAGCTCTTTACCACATGAGAAATGGTGGCCATACATGTCATTTTTCTCATCTTTGATGTCTTCATTGACGTTGTTGGGTTTCTCAGCACTTGCTGAACACATAACTGTTATCGGTGATAAAATCCAATTTTTGGTAATAGCCTGTAGACGGTAATCAAGATAAGATCTCTCTGCGCCCAACAAAGACGAGACATTGAGGGATTTTCTCTGGAAAATGATATTTAATATGCATGAGGTAAAGGAGGGCCGGAAATGAAGCGTCTGTTCAGCAGAGATATTTATGTACGTGCCTGTTAACCTGTGTGTGTGTGTGTGTGTGTGTGTGTGTGTGTGTGTGTGTGTGTGTGTGTGTGTGTGTGTGTGTGTGTGTGTGTGTGTGTGTGTGTGTGTGTGTGTGTGTGTGTGTGTGTGTGTGTGTGTGTGTGTGTGCGTCTGTACGTGTGTGTGTGCGTCTGTACGTGTGTGTGTGCGTCTGTACGTGTGTGTGCGCATGCGTAAAATCAAAGATGCTGGTCGCCCATTGATCTGAAAAGATGACTGAACTGACTCTCTGGTTTCTCCTCTTGGTTTTTCTCCCTCCTTCTCCCCATGCAGACAAATCTCAAAGTTTCGTTTTCTTTGATGACGGTAAGCTGTGCTAATTTGATGAAAATGTCAGCCGCCATGAGGCTGCAATCAGTGGTTTGCTTCTGTACCAATCACCATCAGTGTGCCGTTTGTGTTCCACTCCACACTTGGGACTGGGTCGATCCATTGAGTCATCAAATGATTACAGAAACCAGCAATCCCTCCCGTGTCACAGATATCGATGCCTCTCCAGCTGCTGCTCAAATCAACGCCCTCACCATCGCGGACTCATTGTCCGATAACCTTAGAAGTTCTTTCTCTAAAGTCCCGTGAAGAAGAAAAGCTGCTGGTTCTGTGTGATTCCTTTGAGTTTAAAGTAACAAAATGATTTGGCAACAGAGTTAGTCCGTGGCATGTTCTTGGAGATTTATTATTTGTTTTTGAACTGGTTATATAATTTGAATTAAGCTTTTCATATATGCAGCACTTTACTGTGATATTGTATCCATGTAGGCCGTCGGTGTATTTACCATTAATGTGATTTGCTGTTATGCAAGCGCGTAGAAGATTAGAATTTACAACCTTTCTCGATAACCAGGTTTCACCATTGACCCAGTCCTAGTGGCCCTCTCATCGCTATGTGACCTCATACGTATGTGTGCTGCATGGTGATTGGCTATGATGGATACAGTGTTTCATCTGCCACTGCTGTATGGATCCTTACTGTGTTTTAATCACCTCCTGTGTGCCCTCCACAATCCACGCTTTGAAGGAAACCAATCATTTCCCTTTGTGTGTGTGTGTGTGAGAAAGTGTGTGTGTGTTTGCTGGCAGGTCTACCGATGGTTGAGATCACAGTTAATCTTTAAGGCAGCATAAGATCAGAAGGCTTTATTGAGGTCACCTCTGAGCATAATGAATGAGCATGTATCTCTGTAGAGTTTCTGTTGCTGATGTTTGACTGGCACGTCAGCCAAAAGAACTGTTAACATCACTGTTTTTCTGACTGGTAGCATATTTATTGATTCATCCCTCTTATTTGTGACATACTGGATTACAGAAATTGCAATCTGTCGCCCCCCCAACCCAATCATGTGAATAATGCAGTTAAAGAATTCCCCAAGAATCCAGAAAGATCAAAGGGGCCAATCCAGCCATCCAGTCTTGCCGTCCTCATATTTTTTCATCACTTTTCCATTGAAGTTTGTCACATTTGATATGCTGCGTATGTGATATGCTGCGTATGAGCATCTGTGATTTTTTTTTTTTTTTTTTGTCTTCCTTTCTGTGTATGGAAACTGCATACCAAAAGCTGACGAAACGGTGCAGAAACCTTTTGCATAACTGACAAGCATCAAATGTGCATGTCTTAATTAGTCTCCCACTTGTTCACATCAGCAACCCTTTCTCACACACTCTTAACACCCAGTAAGGTTTGTTCCCCTCAGCGGGTGATGTATTCACAATGTCCCACACGTGATCATGGACATGTACAAAGGAGGTTGGGGTGGTAGAGGGAGCAATGTTGGCATGAGGATATCAGCCAAGTAAAGACAAAATCGCACCAGATTGAGCTCTCCATTTTTTTTTTAATGAGGACCGAGTTCAATCTGACTGAACTTTGGCATGCAAACTCGTAAGGCTCTGTCCAAAGGAGGTGGGCAACCCGTTCTCACTCCCACCTCGTCAGATACAGCAGCTTGGTCATTGGCCCTGCGTGTCACACTACGACGCTTCACGTACGCCTCCAGCATTAGTTTTGCATGTGCAGGCCTCTCCTAGTGGAAGTAGAAAGAGGTCCAAGTAGGGAGGAGCAACATGGCATCATGACTTTGCGTAAACATACACGCCACTTTCCTAAAGCCAAATAAAACATTGGGGAAGGCATAAATAAATAATAATTTAAAAAAAGGTTGAAAAACACCGCACGCAGGACGCGATCCCTACTCTCCTAAGTGAAAGTCCTGTGTTTTACCCATCCGCCACCCCAACCAACAAACCAACCTCCTCCATACTACTCGCTGCGCTGAAAATCCACATGTAATGTAGGTCAATGGCAGCCGAACGGTGTTGATAAACGCACTAAAAAGCGATTATGCGTCTTGATAACACGCCAAAATGGCATACGAATTGTGAGATCAGTCTGGGGGGGGGTCGGGGTGGATGTACGTGTCAAAGAAACCAAGAGATTGCTGTTCGCGTCCCGTGTGATACTAAGTCAACACTGACTTTTTTTTGATTAAAGCAAAAGGAACTGAACTTACGCCTTGACGTAACTCACTTAACCCACATCACATAGGTAACGTAATTATTTTAACCCAAACCACAGTCTTTTCCTAAACTAACCAAGTAGTTTAGTTTGAATTCACAACATTAACCACGTTAAAGTCAAACTGCCATCTATTAAAAAAGTGATGCCACGGGGTCCTGACCAAGCGTCCGTATGTGACGAGTTTAGAGTGAGAATGTGTTGTTTATGGTCTCCACTCAAATATGTTTTTTTATTGTTATTGTTGTTACTTCACTTGGATGTTTGTCCTTCACTGTGACACTAGAAGGCTGTTTTCACATTAATCTGCTGAAGGGGAGTTTCTCTGAGCTCAACTCAAATCTTACGTTACATACATCAAGTTTGGAAGCAAACCATGATCCAGTATGCAACTTTCACAAGAGAGATGTGGATACTTGAAACCTCCAGTGCACATACACTGATGATGGAGACATCTTGTGTCCAGTAGTTAAACTATTGAAATGAATATTAAAATATTCATAGATTGTGTTTTGAGGGAGAAGCGGTGGAAACCTAACATGTCTGTAGGGGATCTTTTAATAAATACACACCAAAATAATATAAGCAGCAGAGAAAAGGGGGAACTTCTTGGGTATACAGAGATTTATGACAATATGTACTGTATGTATGTTATGTTTTGATTAGAAGCCGTATTATGTACAGCTTTGTGGACTACTGTTTGCCCACAAGCCGTGCTAGCTCACGTAGTTTATGTATGCAACCGTAGAATGTATATAAAATCAAACAACACTTCTCCCACTTCTTCCCGCTGTACAAAAGTGAAACATTTATATATATATCCAGGATACATGCGCTGCCATCCTGTAATTTTGGAGCAAGAGTCTGCGCAGTATTGATCGGGCGGTGGAGAACAATCATGACGTTTCAGCTCGTTTTTTATGGCATCAAATAACTAATAAAAAACAAACTTATCAGAAAAACGAACACTTGAACCAACATCTGTGAGAGCAGAACTACCTAAAATGACAGAAACCATCTTTAGGAAAAAAGAGTCTCACGGCAGTTTGTGTAAATGTCAACGTTATTCTTAATCTATTGATACGTGTTCACAGAGACGTTTTTCTCGTTTTTTTACGTGTAAATATCACGTTATTTTCTCGGGGAAAGGACGCCGGGAGGCGGCCGAAAAGGACGCTCCATAAGCCGGGAGGCGCCCACCAGGCGGCCCGCTGGGGACGCGCCACAATAACGGGATGGCGGAGGTTGGGTTTAGGAAAAACCTTACGGGGAAAGGGGTGCCTTAAACGCCGGGAGACGCGCCACAGTAACACGCGGGACAAAACGCCACACGCAGGGACGCCATCCCCGGGAAACAAAGCGCCACACGCGGGACGCGATCCCCGCTCACCCGGGTGAAAGTCCTGTGTTGTTTGACCCATCCACCACCCCGACCATCCTCCCTACGCGGAATTTCGGCTTTTTATATTACTCCCTACCATTTTTGTTCTGTGGCCAAAAAAATATGCTTCCCATTGAAATACATTACTTCACATTTTCGTGTTGTCCACCACGTAAAAACCGACAAAAATGTCTCCGTGAACACGTATCAATAGATTAAGAATAACGTTGACATTTACACAAACTGCCGTGAGGCGGGCTGGCTTTTCGACACACCGCGCAAGTACAATTTAGGTAGAAATCCGATCTGACCACTTCTTTAGTGTGGGGGTAGTGGGGTGGTGGGGAAAAAGACACAACTTTTCTAATGAAAAGGGGATTTTTTTGTTTTTCTGCCCCAAAAAAAAAATTTTTTTAAAAAAAAAAAAAATAAAAAATAAATTATGTATTATAAACTCCCTTTTTTCTGAGTTTTAATTACAGTTTGCTAGGAATCATTCAATTACAGAATTTATTAAAGTAACAACACATTATCATATCATCCTATCTTATGAATCTATTTGAATTTGTTTAATATATTTTTTAAGAAGTACACAGAGAACCCCCTATGCATGGAAAGTAAACGATGCAAAATACATTAGTCACAAAATCAAAGTGCTGCTGCCATGAATTCACAACTCTAGACCTTTTTACAATTCAGTAATCATTCTGTCGAAGCTTCCCACGTTTAGTAATGGCGACTTTGGACTCTGAACACGGACGGTATTCATGCTCTGCTCTGGCTACTCCCAACACTGAAGCATTCTCCCTCACTTAGAAAAGACATTTTGTCTCTAAAAAAAAATATGGAGGTGGTTGCAATACAAAGGCTAGCAGTGAGCAATTAGCTTCTCTTGGATGGTCGGACATTGGTCATCTCGTCAGTTGGTATGGAAGACCACAGATACCCCTGAACATCGTCTACCTCCTCCGTCTTCCATGAAACATCGGTCTCCTTCTTTTCCCCCCTCTCTTTATCTTTTAATTTTTCTTTTGTTCTGTTTGCATGTCTCTCTCTTTCTATCTCTCCCCTCCTCTCCTCCCTGACGTCAATGAGAGATTGGCTGGTTTGTGATTATTACATGGCTGTCAGGCTTACTGCTATTAATTGAATTGAATCCCAGTCCATCTCCTTTACTTCTCTGTCCCTTCCCTCCCTCTCACTCTTCTTTTCATCTAGTCCCACTCTCATTTCCCTTCTTGTTTGTCACTTTTGTTTTTTGTAAGGTTTTTCTTTTTCATTCCCTTGGTCCTTCTTTGCCCCTGTTTCTGCTTGCATTTTCCCCCTCTCTCGGTTTCCCTCTCTGCATGTCTCCTCCCACTCCCTCTCTTCCTGTCCCTCTCCTTTCTTTTATTTTTCTCTCTCTGTCTCCCCCTGATTCTTCTTTTCCTCCCGCCTCTCTGAATCTCTCCCCACCCCACATGTCAGCTTTTTTCCCTCCTCTTTCTCTACAGGCTTCTTTTCATCCTTTCTTCTGCTCTTCCTCTTTCTACATGCTCTCTCTCTCTCTTATTTCTCTCTCCCTGGTCTGTTCCCCCCTCTCTCTCTCTCTGATTCTCCCATCCTGGCTCTCTCACTCCTTGAGCACTGTGATACTGTTGTCATGGTGACGCCCATCATATTCTGGCATGAATGGAGGATACCTTATTGATGAGACGCGGCATGGCAGCGAGAGAGAAAGGGGGAGAGCGATGGAGAGAGACAAAAACCGACGGAAAGAAAGAAAGGGAGAAACCACTGGCAGAGAAAATCTGAGTGATATGGAAATGATTGTCCCCGCTGCTCACGATACAAAACATTTCCACCCTGTAGTTTGCTCAGTACTGATGAGTGGAAGAGAACATTGCAAGTTGAAGCACGCAGAATCTTATCCAGGGGTTAGGGGTAGTCGGGGCTGCTGAAGAATATCCCCCAAAACACTATTATTCATCACTCTCAGCGTGAGAAGTCGGAAAGGGAGATTCCTCTTATTAGAAAGCAGCGAGCCGCTTTCAGCGGTGTCCCCAGTTGCCCATGTTTAATGATTTGCACCGTGTAAACATGGCAGCATAATGAAATGTGTTTAGTTTTTTAAATCTGTGAACATAAGCGTTGATGTTTGCTGGGGTCGGGTGGACACCATCATTAGTTTATCGTGGTGTGGTGTTTGCACACAGACCAGACTGCCTGGCATTCCAGTCTACAACAGAAGGCGAGCTCGTTAGACACTTCTGATGTAGACATCATATTGAGAGGCTTGGCGCAGCAGATCAAGGCTCTAGACTTCTATTAAACGTTTTAGGCATTTTGGTTGACACCATTAGGCTGGTTAAAGAAATCAGACCCAGGTTTTAATTTAAACACATCAATATTTCAGATTGAAACTACACATAGGGCTGGGCAGTAATTCAATATGATAATTTATTGTCTTTCGGTGCAATCACATCGTGATTAAATCACATATCGAGATATCGTGATATACAATTATGTTGTCGAAATTGATAACAAGCACAGACTAACTCAATTTTCTCAGAAAATCTGTTCTGAAACATTTTGAGGGAATATCATTTGAAGAATTGCAGATTTGTTTTAACATCACATTATTTTTGTGCATGCATGTAAACCTAGTTAGTATATAGCTGGAATTTTATTTCTTCTCTATAATTTCACTTGAAACTGTTTACCACATTATTGATGATAAGTTATCGAAAATCTCATCCTAAAAAATATTTTGTGAAAGCACCAATTGTCCACCCTCCAATATCATCGATGTATTATGTCAAGAAAATCGCGATATCTGAGTATGTTCAACGCTGTGTGGCGGGAAAATGAGAGCATGTGAGGATCAAACTGGAGGTCGATTTCAGCTAACTTGTGTTTGACCTCTGACCTTTCCCCTGCAGTGCACCTACTGTCAGAGACCATCCAGGGAGTGACAGCCACCGCTACCGGGATCCAGTACCAGCAGTCCTGGCTCTGCATCCTGTAAGCCGTAATGTTTGTGCATGCGTGTCGGCGCGAGTTGAAGCAATGAATCAATTGTTTGATCAACCAAATAATGATAATAATTTTAATTGATTGTTTGTATTCATTTATCAAGCCAAAATACCAAAAAAATACAGCTTCTCAAATGTAATTATATTATATAAAAGAATTATCTTCTTTAGTTTACATCAAATTTAATATTTTGGGGTGTGAGACTGTTGCTTGGACAAAACAAGCAATCTTAAGTAGTATGTGTACAGTAGTATGTGAATGTGGTATTTTGGTCGTCTTTATAAAAATGCTATTTAAAAAATATTTTTTGTTTAAAATGCACTTTATCCCAACTGATAGAACTATAGGAATTGTGTGGGAGTGCCTTTGTGTGGGAGTGCCTTTGCCATACATTTGTGTATGTGCACATGCTACTTTTTGTATGTGTGTGTGTGTGTGTGTGTGTGTGTGTGTGTGTGTGTGTGTGTGTGTGTGTGTGTGTGTGTGTGTGTGTGTGTGTGTGTGTGTGTGTGTGAGATACGGTCTACCTGTTGCTGCAAAGAGAGAGGTTAATCTATGAAAACAAAGGGCGGTGAGGTGAAGCATCGACATTTATTAAAACCTTCCTCCTTCTCCCTCTCCACTCCAGCTGCAACGTGAAGCATCTCCAGAGGCGTCATGTGTGCATCTCCCGTCTGGAGAGGCCGCAAAACTGGGGGGAGAACTGCTGCGAGGTCCGCTATGTCATCCTGATCCTGGCTCCGCTCAAAATGGTAACTGCAGCCCCCAGAGGGAGCAAATCTTACGTGGGATTTATCTGACTTTGGTGGATTACTGAGGCATTTATTTATTTTTTTGCCACTTGTTTGTTACATTTTACATATTTCATTCATGTATATATGTATGTTTTCTTCTATTCTTTATATTATGTACTGAATTTGTGCTGTGTTGTTGCTGACTAAAGTTGCGACTACGACTTGTCTAACTAAAATATTCTTCTGTATTCATTTGTTAATTAATTCCTTCAGTTAATCACTGATAATGTGCTGTGAAGAGATTTTTCTTATCATTTCCACTGTCATTCTTTCCTCTCATCTTTGTTAGCCGTAGGGCTATGGGTATTAGTAAAGTCCAACTCACCATATGATCAATGTAAGCATCCTGCTGCCATAGCACAACTAATTCATCATTTACATACCCTCCTGCTTTCAGCTACTTTCTTTAAAAGGAAATGTATATTTAGTTCAACAGTTGCAGCTTTTTTTCAGATTTTTTCAAATTAGTCTGCTTATGCAAATTCAGTCAGCCGCCTGTCCTGAGTCCAATTAAGTTTAGATTTCTTAAAGGCAAGCTCAGTTATGACTGAAACTATTGAATGAATAAGGATCCCCATTTTCTGCTTTTGCCCAGATTGGTTTGACTGATTTTTTTTGAACAGGGTTTTATGTCTCCGTGCTTCCAAAGACCTGCTGTGTTTCTTGCTGCAAGAAGATACTAATTACCACGTGTTAAAAACAAGGTCCTGTTGTGACGATGACAGCTGAGACAATGTTTTCTGTAATTTAAAGTAAAAGGACAAGTGGGGAGAAAACCCAAACGAGCTACTGATTATGTGGCACATTAATTAAAGTAACAAGAAATCATTAAACAATTAAACCACAGAATGTCTGGGCTGCAAATCGGTAGGTAGTTTTAAAATAAGATTTTCAATTAGATTATAGATAATATTAGATTATTATTATTTTTATTATTTTTCGTTTTTATTTAAAAAAAACACCTCCGGCATAATTTTTCAAAAGAGTGGCCAGCTTTAAAGGAAATATTCTTCAGGGTTTTTTTCTCATTTGAGTTTGGATTTTCATTTTTAAAGGGATAGCTCGGATATTTTGAAGTGTGGTTGTATGAGGTACTTCTCCATACTCATGTCGGCACGCCCCCATTTTTTAGAAGCAGGCAGGAGTGCCGACACGGAAGCTAAGCAATGTCCTGCTGTGGACGGGGGCAGCAGCTGAACACATTTTAGACACCTAAAAAAATTTAAATGTACGCTATATTTACAATATTTTTACTGCTTAACCTTGCCGTCAGTGTCGTGGGAATTGTTGGCAAGCACTCAAACAAACCTAAAATAATGCACAAAAACACTGAATGATTGAAGATTAGTTATTATTAGTGTACAATAATAACAGAAAGACAAACCTCAGGAGGAGAAAGTGAGTTTTCTGAAGTGAAGTCAAGTTTATTTATAGCACATTTCATACGACAGGCGTAAACTCAGTGTGCTTCAAGACCTGATTGGCTTAAGAAAGCATTGGCTGATGCGGCATCTGACTTCTCACTATAGATGCAAGTAGTGTCAACAAAGCATATCATCTCCTTCAATCACAGGTTGAATAAATTATTTAAAAAAAATGTTCAATGAAGGTTTGATTTCATGTCAGACTTCCCTTTTCGATGGGGGAACTGAAGCCATTATATACATCTCTGCTCTCTTCAAAGCCACCAGACTCCTTTTGACAAAAAGTCATTTTAGCTCGCAGAACACGGGAGTTGCTGCTATACTGCTGCCTCGATCGGTTAGTTAGTTTGTGTTATTGTGTGAATTTTTTTGAAGGGTTAGTTCGGATTCATTAAAGTCAAACAATAACAAGCTAACCTATCGAGTCAGCGGCAGACCAGCAACTCCAGTGTTCTGCGAGTTAAATTTACTCTTTTGATCAACTGAGTCTGGTGGCTTTGAACGACTAGGCTATAGTTCCCTGTCAGAGAGGCCTGTCTAATGGCAAGGTAAAGCGGTGAAAATATTCTAAATACAGCAGACACTTCAACTGATATTCTTTTTTTTAGGTGGGCCTTTTTTAGGTGGCTACATTTTTTGCTGGGGCCCCGTCCACAGCAGTACATTGCCTAACTTATGTTTCAGTACTCCTGCCTGCTTCTCCAGACTGGTTCCGGCCGCCATCTAATCTGTAGTCAATACGCTGACTATGGATAAGTACCATGTAGAACCCCACTTCAAAAAACCTGAATCTATCTTGTCTCTTTAAAGTCATTTACAATCAATTTGTCTTGCTTTTTAAATTTTTATTCACTACAATACTGCAAGTGCTACTGATATTGCTGTTAAGATGCCAACTGCCTGTTGAACTGAATTTAATCCATAGCCCTCACAGTGTTTTGTGTGGGCACGAGTGTCCTGTTGGCTGAACCTTTCGGGTCACTGTTGTGTGCAGCAGGGCTGTTTTCTTCAGCTCTGAAGAGCTTTCTGTATCCGATGGGGAGTGCCACATGTCCTGTAATACCCTTCTCTCCCATCAAAACATGAACTCTTTCTACTTTCCATCAAATCACTCAACCCTCCTGTCCTCCACTGCTTGGTCCTGAGCTTTCAACACACACACACACACACACACATACATGCACCGACACACTTCACTTTCCCGTCTCAGATGGCACTGATTGTTGCCTCTCTTCCGATGGAAACCTCCTTAACCCACTCTCTGCTGAAAAAAAGGGATTTCTTCATGCCAGGGGGTTGGCGTGACCCTGGCAATCAGCAGTGCCTCAGCTACATTATTTTTTCAGTTTGTTTGGTTTCTAAATCTTTTTTCCCATGAGCCCTGCTTTGTGTTTGTGCATCTTTCTCCGATGCTTCAAGCGTCCTCCTTGCCAGTCCTGCAGGCAGCAATCACAACCACTAATGGCATTCTCAGAGACATTAATCAAAGTCCCAAGTAAACTTAAAGCACTGTTATGTCTCAATTATCCCTGATGGCGACTGGTTCTACAAGAAAAAATCTTTGAAGGGGCATGATGATAATGGTAATAGAAATTCCTTTAGTTGACAAATGTATGTAATCTAGTGTGTGTACAGGTGGACCATTTCCATCACGCTCCATTTAAAGAGCTTCACAGCATTTGTGGCTTTTTTTTCCCTCCTTTTCTTGACCCAGCGTGAATGAGCTGAACAGACATGACCTTTCTTAAAAAATGCTCTGTTTCTCATTTACTCAGTAAAACGCATACCTGAAAGCGCAGAGCCACACATGCATGTGCTGTTGCCCTGAAATATACTCCTCAAGCTCTTTTGCTAGTCAGACAAGCTGCCCCCAGAGTTACTCATTGTGTTCTCTCGTTTTGCACAATCATTATTCCAGTCGGTCTGGGTAATCTGGGTAGAAGAGTAGTTGCCTTCAAACCAAAAGGATGAATTCTACCGAATACCCTTGATGTTTCCTTTAGGGCCAGCGGCAGGTCAGAATTCTCAAAATTTGAACATTGAATAGACAAAAAAAATGATGGTTCCCAGTAGATGTATGCCAATGGCTTTGGTGATCCTCTAGTGGCACCATGGGGTTGACATTTTCTGTTTTGAGTGAAATGTCTCGACAGCTATGTGATGGATTGTCATAAAATTTAGTTCAGACATTCATTTTCCCTTCGGGATGAATTCTTATCACTCTGGTCATCTCCTGACTTTTCATCTAGCGCCATCATTAGGTCAAATTTTTTTTATTTGTCTTGGGGCTGTCAAAATTAAGCGATAACGAGTTCTGTGATTTGGGCCTCGGGCCGCTCCGTAGGAAATCAGAAAGCAGTGCAGCAGTAACAATGTGGATGGCTAACGTTAGCAGAAACAAAGCTCCTTGAGCAGAAGTGGGTAAAGAAAAGGGTCTTTTGAAAGGCATGTTGAGTTTCAAAGCCCTTCCAGATGGTTCTCTCCACAAGACTGAGGTTATTTGCATGTAACGTTACTGTAGATGTGACTGAGTTACTGCCAGAGTACGTCGAGTCTCCAACACCACTTGCTGAGAACCCAAAGGCCCACCACGCTGGATAATATGTTAATGTGCCCATCTGTTGTTGCTTGATGGGCTTGAGTTTGCCACCTTATACTTTCAGCAGATTTTCTGAGCATACAGTACCTTTTCAAGGTTATTCTGGAGAATATTCTAGACAGTATTCGTCATTGTTCTGGATTGTTGCAATAATAATAAACATTTGCATAAAGCAAGCAGATTTGTCCACTCCAATGTTGAGAGCATTAAAACATAAAAAAATATCCCCTTTAAAGTTCATTTAGAACAGAAATAAAATGTGGGATTAATTTGCAATTAATTGCCAGTTAACTATAGACAATCATGCGACAGCCATAATTTGTCCACACGCAGAAGTTTGCATTTATGTCAAATTGTCAATGCACACAGTCTTAAAGAGCTGCCTCTCAAACCTATAGTCTGACTGGAGGTACTTTCCGCAGACAGAGCCTTCAGATAAATCAAGATCCAGGATTCTCTCAGCTCTGGTTAACATTCAGTTACCACTGTGAGAAAGCTTAAAGGCTTTAGTTACTCTGTTTGCTGCATCTGCTGCCGTACGCACTGAGCCCGGCTATGTTTGTACCATCACCACCTGGCTTACAAGGCTTTGCTGGCACACTATCCCAGAGCCTCCCAGGACATTATTACCATGACACAAACACAACTCCAAATGAATGCTAATGTTGCACCGTGTCCGCCTGATGCGTAAAAATGAACCGTTTGCTGAAGTTCGCCATATCCATAAGGTGATAATATGTCAGTGTTGTTATGACAGCTTGTTTCCACTGGTTTAACACAGGTGTAACAAAAGCAAAACAAGCTTTTGATTCTTGCATTCTTTTAATGCACCACGACTTCACCAAACGCTCTCCCACAGAAAAGCACCAAGACAGCGATGGAGCTGGGCAGGACGTTCGCCACCCTCTTCTCTGACATCTCCTTCAGGCAGAAGCTGCTGGAGACCAAGACGCAGGAGGAGTTTAAGGAGGCGTTGGTGTTACAGAGGCACCAGCTGACGGCAACCAACCAGCTGCCCACCGCTCTGGGGAAGGAGGAGACCGACCCCCGCAGTCACAAGCCCCTCAAGGTGGGCAGGAGGATTTGTGTGTGTGTGTGTGTGTGTGTGTGTGTGTGTGTGTGTGTGTGTGTGTGTGTGTGTGTGTGTGTGTGTGTGTGTGTGTGTGTGTGTGTGTGTGTGTGTGTGTGTGTGTGTGTGTGTGTGTGTGTGTGTGTGTGTGTGTGTGTGTGTGAGAAATCCAGTGTGTACAACCTTTTAGGCGATTAGACACATTTCCACACATTGTGAAGCAGCATGTATTCATATGATGGCATTGTGAGTCATTCCCAGGGCTATGAGGTGAGGCTTGTGATTGGTTAGCACTCACTAATTTTCCTCTCCATGTTAGACTGGAGGAGGTATTTTCCCCAAATGCTTCTCATCCTCTCTTCCTCCCTCACCTTTTACTTACTTTTCGTCATCTCATTTCTCGACAGTGCTCTGTAGAGAAGTTAAACTATGCACATCCATTTACACATTTCAACCTTTTTTCTTCTTTTTTTTTTTTTTTTCTTTTAAAAATCCGCCTTCCATATCCTTCTCCATTTCGAGCCCCCAACCTCCTCCTCCGCCTCTCCTCCTCGCTCGGCTGGCTTGACTCCTCCATCTTTTCTCTCCCCCTAATCAATCAGCATCAACTCCTGCCAGGCCTCCTCAGTGGGCAAATGACCTTACATCTCTCACAGTCCTGTCAGAACTCCCCACCCCTTAGCTACACGTGCATGTACACACACACACACACACACACACACACACACACACACACACACACACACCCCTCCAGAGGGGCTCTGCTCAATGCCACAGACCAACATCTCCTGCTAATGTTGCAGTTGACAGGCCAG
This sequence comes from Perca fluviatilis, assembly GCF_010015445.1. NCBI lineage: Eukaryota > Metazoa > Chordata > Actinopteri > Perciformes > Percidae > Perca > Perca fluviatilis. Next base: position 8,057,028 of record NC_053131.1, read on the forward strand.
GGCTCCCAGACATTTTCCTTTTTTTTTTTCTTTTTTTTTTTGTGTGTGTGTGTGTGTGTGTGTGTTTTTTTTTTTATAGCGGAGGATTTTGTGAGGTGTTTATCCCAGGGCTTGAAAGGCTCAGTGCCACTCAGTGAATAAGCGATATATATGGAGAGAGACAGAAAGGGGGGGGAAAGACGGGGATGGTAGATGGGGAGAGAGAGCGAGAGAGCAGGTGAAACCAAGAGGAAACAGAAAATGATAAAATGAGGGAGAAAATGTGAGACCACCATCTCCACATCCGCAATTGAAAATCGGACCACCCGCAAGAACACACCACTTTGCTATACTTTGAAAAACGAGGCCAAATCGTTGTTGTGTTTTTATGTTTTTCCTCCCCGTTGCCTTTCTCTATCGACCGTTCACAACGAATGGCAAACAGGTGGACAGTAATTCCTCTCTGAGACTTTTGTTTATCAAACCTGAGCCAAAAGCGGGTGATCAGGCCACACACACACACACACACACACACACGCACACTTGTAATAATAAATGATTCCATGATGTATAGGGATTTAATGGATGAACAGTTCTTGTTGAACAAGCGTGTGTGGCTTCATAAAACTAGCCAGCCCACTCAGGGAGACGGGAAGAGATGTGGATGCTGTTTGTTTTCGGGTTGTTTACGTTGAGGTAAATTGCTTTGTTCTGCCAAAAACCGTCAAAAGTTTTTTAGATGACAAATGAGGCAGGAATGATTTTCCTAAGGGCTTTTCTTACTCACTCACACACACACACACACACTCATCACCTCGTTCCATCTTTATTGCGTAATGCTATGTTCAACAAGAAAATGAAACATTGGGTAATTGGATAATTTGCTTAATAAGCTCAGTCAGGACTGCACATTTACTCTCTATCTTCTGTAACCTGAAAGCTCATCTTTTTGAGAAGCGTGTCTCCTTGTGAATCACGTGGCTCTTTCCCTACTGTCCTCCCATTGACGTCTCTAAAAATACACTAAATCTTCTATCCCTCGCCGTTGCTGTCATCTCTCCGTCATTCCTGATCATTCTGGGAACGCAGGGATCTTTAATAAATGCACATGTAAATGTGGTCTTGCTGAACTGCTTACTTTGTTTTGGATTACGCAGTTGAAGCTTTTCCCGGACCATCTTGTTAAATTTGATGATTCAAATCAGCTTTGAGAAAGCCTCCTGTGGAACCACCAGTGTCTTAGCTGAGAGGGCAGGATGGAAGAAAGTGTATCAGTTGGATGCGGCCTGCGGCTTTTTCTGCTGTTGCAGTTTTTGGAGGCCATCATAATAAATTGGCATTATGCCTCAGAGCAAAATGTGAACTAGAAAAACATTTTTACATCAACAAAGAAAATGGAACTGGCTTGTAATTCACTCACAAAGTTCTTCATGTTTAGCTAGTTGTAGTTTCTCCACATCAGGGCTGGACTGGCCATCTGGCATACCGGGCATTTTCTCGGTGGGCCGACTCACTTTTGGGCCCAATGGCTGATATCGTTTATAGACTTTTTTTTAATTATTATTATTTTTATTTTGGCCGTGCTGACCCATAAAGAACTGACAGCGGCCCATTGGTTAATTTTCTTTATTGGCACTGTCCTGACCCAATCAAATCTAGGAACCCCTTTCCCCACTCCCGGCTGCAAATTTACGACTCCCACTATGGCAACGCCTCCCGGCCCTGAGACACGAGCTGTAATAGTTATGCTTATGCTGGAAGTTTAGCATCCACGTTAAAATGGACAAATGACCACCAAAGAGCAAGGGAGGTGCAGAGAATTACGGGAGAAAAAGATTAAGAATCTACATGCCTCAAAATGTGCCAACATTTCTGACATGTTTGGGAATTGGGGCTGTAGTAGCTGCTTCAACATAAGCATTACCTGAAGCTGAGGAGGAGGAGAGGTGGCTGGCTATACAGAGAAGCAGAAACGACAACATGACAGGGAAGACGCTGAGGAGTGACCATGACAGGGCCATGGGAGCGAGTGAGGAAAAGATGGAAGAAAGGGTAGTTGATGACGTGTTGAGGAGTAGGCAAATTAACAGGGACTCTCAGGAAGGGAGGGAGGCTGTGTGTGTGTGTGTGAGTGTGAGAGAGAGAGAGGGTGTGTTATGTGCGCCTCACGTCATAACGACAACAAGCAGTTAGGCTGTCAGGTTACCTAACTGCTAAGCTTACATTGGAAATGCTAGCGGTTAGCCTGTTGGGTAGCTGCAAAGTCTGTGTGATCTATAAAATCAGTGTTGATACAAGCATCAGTGTTAATTAATTGCTAAATGAGCTCTTTTCCAGGGCATATACTACTCTCAGCTTTATTGTAGCTTTTGGGAAGGGTTATGGTTATTGTATTTAGCAGACACGTTTGTCCAAAG